>NW_013666581.1:354445-360555 GCF_000517525.1 Limulus polyphemus | reverse complement strand
GTCAGTTTATGATATTTGCCAACAATATTGATACACACAGTTTTCTTTTTTAACACAAATACGTTTTAATATACACACAACAATACAATTTACAATAACAGTTATTACAAATAGTTACTACAAACAATGATTTATAAACAAAAGTTTCACAAAATTACAAGCAATATAAAGTATTTTGTCTAGTCTGAATCTTCTTCGATATCTTATTGAGGGTTCACGATGAGCGAGTTAATTACGAGTTGACGTAGGTACAATTCGCTTAATTCTGAAGTTTTCCGATTGATGAGCGCTATAATAATCACAGTTATAGTTTCCAAAGTTTATAGCCCACTGACTGTAGCGAACTAATAATAGATACTCTCCTTTTGGGGCGTCGCATTGGTTATATTTATAGGCGTGTGGAGGTTTTCCAGAAATTCCAGTTTTACGTAACAATACTGAGCTGCATTTAAGCGTTTACGTAAATACATATATTGTTGATTCTTATTCTCGAGAATCTTCTACAACTTTGGAGAAAAGACGGGGGGTTCGCAATACATATCTAACACTATAAGCTGTGCATGTTTCTAAATATAAACTAATTCTAAACAAACGTTTATATTAAAATAAATATATAATAACAAATTCGTTACACTGTTAACTAACTTTCTTCCTCCTAGAGACGGTCAGAGCGACTAGCTTTAGTGTACCATTGTGCGAATATTCGAAACCTGTTTTGGAATAAGATCATTTTGATAAGTCCAAAATTTATTTTAAGGACAAAACATCAAAAAGCGTTTTTTTACTTTATATCATTGTCCATGGAAACTTTACTTGGAAATTTTATGACACATTAGCCCTGTGACTTATTTTGTTTTTTTTGCAGGACATACTGTTATTGGCTGTAAAAGTACATTACAATCGTTGTAATTCTCGCTAAGCTCCCATGTAATGTATTAGAAAATAATACAGTTCAACCAATGTACGAAGGAATTAGAAAAGTTTGCCAATTTTGAAAGATGCCCCGAAAAGAAACACCTAGACTTTTAAAACCAGTAGTTGGTTTATTTGACCCTAAGATTTATCTGTAATACAATATCAAAGATACACTATAATCTATATTCTAAAAGGTTAGAAAAGAATCGTGAAGGCTACTAATCCAATACTGCAAGATATATAACTTTAATATATATATTTTTCCCCTTAGAAAATTATGGATTATTTTTCTCAAGAAAATATTTTAAGCTTGTATAGGTTTTCATTACTTCTTTTGCGAAATACATTTCTATTTAGGGTTTTTTTCTTCCAAAATATCTTTCAATTAGTAATTGTTCTACGAAGGTTTGTTTGTTTTTAAATTTCGCGCAAAGCTACACGAGGGCTATCTGCGCTAGCCGTCCCTAATTTAGCAGTGTAAGACTAGAGGGAAGGCAGCTAGTCATCACCACCCACCGCCTACTCTTGGGCTACTCTTTTACCAACGAATAGTGGGATTGACTGTCACATTATAACGCCCCCACGGCTGAAAGGGCGAGCATGTTTGGCGTGACGGGGATTCGAACCCACGACCCTCAGATTGCGAGTCGAGTGACTTAACCACCTGGCCGTGCCGGGCCATTCTACGAAAGTGAATGACGAAGTACACAAAGAACACTTTTTTTGACCCAGCATAAAGTTTGAACAGACAGGTTAAAGCAATGAAATCATTTAATGTCCAACAATACACGAAGAGTTTACTGTAATGAGATATAATCTGTGTTTATTTACGTATCATTCAAAATTATTAAATGATTTCTTAGAATTCAGGGAGTATGTTATTTTTATCTGTTAACATTTGAAGTTTAAATTGTTTGTTTGAATGTCCAACAATACACGAAGAGTTTACTGTAATGAGGTATAATCTGTTTTTATTTACGTATCATTCAAAATTATTAAATGATTTCTTAGAATTCAGGGAGTAGGTTATTTTCATCTGTTAACATTTAAAGTTTAAATTGTTTGTTTGTTGTAAAGCGCAAAGCTAAACAATGGGCTAGCTATGTTGTGCTCACCACGGGTATCGATCCCCGGTTTTTGGTGTTAATTAGCCTTCCGACTTACCGCTCTGAAGATTTAAAATAAACTCTTTCCAAGATAAGAACTGACCACGACTCGAATATTTTATTCATTTTGTTGAACTTCGTGCAACTTTACCCGAGAAGGCAACTAATCAACGTCACCAACCGCCAACTTTTGGATACTCTTTATTAACGAATAGTGGGATTGATCATCACATCATGACGCCTACACGGCTGAAATGCCGAATATTTTCGGTAACTGCTTTACAGTCGAGCACCCTAATCACTACGTCATGCCAGGCTGACTCTAATAATACCATCAACTTTGTGTTAGTGTAGTCGTTCTTTCTTTCATGATCTAATTGAAAATATACTGAATCGTACAGACCGGAAAGTAAGTGACTTGGTACCTATTATAGAACCTCTGGTAATAAAGTTCAGTTACTGCCTTCTTTATTATTTATCCTATGTTTTATTCCTAAATTATTAATCATCTGTTGTAAGTAGCATAATAAAGTAATTATATTTCTATGCAACAGAGATTCACGTGAATTGTGATGATTTGTATTCGCTAAAATGTATAAAAGCAGTTACAGTACGATCAGTAACTGCCTGTATTTGGTTCAGACACACGCTCAATAATCGAAAACACTGAATATGCATTAAATATACTATCTAGAGCAGTTTTTATATTTCCATAAATGTCATTTAATCGAAAAAAAATATATTTTCGTCGCAAGAGTAATAATAACAATCTCTCCTAACAATTCCATCCACGCTTGCTAAGGTTACTTATGAAGTAATACACTGTTAAATAGCTTTTTGAGTTTTATTATTATTATTGTACTGACCAGTCGAGGTTAACTCCGGCTAATTCCGTGCGTTATAAGTCATTATTTTCTTTTTATAGCAGACTATTGAACCCTATGATAACATCAACTTTTTACTTGCAGTCATTTATAATTTCCATTTGCGCTGCCTGAATTGAGTCGTAAGTTTTTCAGCTTCCCGAGAGTGACTGAGTGATACATTAGAAAAATACGTGAACACATTGCTATAGCTTACTTAAATGAATTGTTTGGTTGTTGTTCTAACAGAACAGTAACAGCATCACAACGTAATTGTGCGGTAGTATAGGTTGTTAAAAAGTAGCCGTTGCTAGAGGGCTAAAGCACAGTTGCTAGAGCAATCGCCTGACGTTCAATAGGTCTCAGCTTCGAAATTAAGCCGAGGAAACAATAAATTTGAAACTACCACAATAAAAAATAGTGGGCACATATGACGCTGTTTGTGAAAACGAAAGACTGTGGTAGTTTGAGTTAGGTGTTAAAAAAAGTGCTTTACTAGCAGGTGGTAGTGGGTTAATCCTTTAGCTCTGTTTATAGATTACTCTCCTGGTAATAAAGTATATTGATTTCTTGGTGAAATATATTGTTAAGCTACTTAGATCATTTCACAGTAAATAAAATCTAAAACAGATAAGGAGAATGTTTAATATAGAGGAAACGAAATCACTAAGGGGCATATTATACTACATTAACCCTTTGATTACTAACAACGGTGTATTATTTAGGTACTCACATTTTAGTCTGTTTTCTTAAAACCTCCATTGAGCTGTTACTCTACAGTGTTAAATACCTTGATTGTTTTAAGTTATATGGAAGCGACTTATGGAGAGAAATATAACCAGATGATTATCTGTAATTAATTGTCATTGTAAGTCGCTGAACCAGAATGGTTTCTCATTTTAGTAAAAAATGTGATCTAATGCAAAACTTGTTTCTTTATTAAAATTAATGAACCCAAATAAGCACCAATTTTCCTAATGTTTTCTTTACTTACTTACTATCTGTGTAAAGGATGCAACAAATAGTCATGCTAGAACCATACTGATAAGGTGGTAATGATTACTTACTTCAATTCTGTTGACTATTGAAGGATCATGAACAGTTCAGAAAAATAATCAATCTAAAAGTGATTACTAAAAAAGTAAAGTAACGTCCAATGTAATAAGCAAAGTTTGAAATAGGTTTGTACTTTATAGGATAATTTATCTAATATAATTTTATGTTCAAATCTTTTTTCGTGGCATTAGTGTATCATTTCATTATATAAAAAAGAGTTGTATGAAGGTAGTGTGTATAATAATTATAAAGATATAGTAGCAAATCTAACCTTGTTGGTCGCATACAACTAACTGTATGATATCTTGTAATAAGAGAGAAGGGTTAACAAAACATAACAATAATACATGTCATTGTGGTACATGAAACATGCCAGTTGTTTTTATTTACTTTTAATTGAAAATCTACCTTGTTCGTCACATACGGTTGTATGATATCTTGTAATAAGAGAGAAGGGTTAACAAAACAGAACAATGATACATGTCATTGTGGTACATGAAACATGCCAGTTGTTTTTATTTACTTTTAATTGAAAATCTACCTTGTTGGTCACATACGTTGTATGATATCTTGTAATAAGAGAGAAGGGTTAACAAAACATAACAATGATACATGTCATTGTGGTGCATGAAACATGCCAGTTGATTTTATTTACTTTTAATTGAAAATCTACCTTGTTCGTCACATACTGTTGTATGATATCTTGTAATAAGAGAGAAGGGTTAACAAAACATAACAATGATACATGTCATTGTGGTACATGAAACATGCCAGTTGTTTTTATTTACTTTTATTTGAAAATCTACCTTGTTGGTCACATACTGTTGTATGATATATTGTAATAAGAGAGAAGGGTTAACAAAACATAACAATGATACATTTCATTGTGGTACATGAAACATGCCAGTTGTTTTTATTTACTTTTAATTGAAAATCTACCTTGTTCGTCACATACTGTTGTATGATATCTTGTAATAAGAGAGAAGGGTTAACAAAACATAACAATAATACATGTAATTGTGGTGCATGAAACATGCCAGTTGTTTTATTTACTTTTAATTTGTACAGTACAACACTTCATCTTCGCTTAAAATGTTTGATATATTTTGCATGTACTTACTTCTGGGCGCACAAGTTTTACAGTAATGAAACTGTTTATAAAATGTAATTATCTTGTTAGTTCTCTAGTTCCTCATTCTCATGGATTGTTCTATTTTGGTACTTCAAGCTCTTCCACAGAACATTTCTTTATTAAACGACGTAGTTTAGTATTCTGTGTAGTTTCTATAGAAACATAGTTCCAAAACTTTGGGGAAAATTAGCTATAAAGGCTATCTGTTCGTGATAGTAAAAACACCTAGGTTCAACTTTTGGTAAATTACATTAAAAATTAGTAAAGCCCTTATATTTTTGAAGGATACATCTGTCTTCATCAGGAGCAAAGGAATGGTTTTTCACACTGATGAAGACATATTCACCCCTCTTTACTGATGCATTTTGAAGAGTATTTGATCTTCACTTTAAAGTAATCAAGCCCTTATAACCATGTATGTTACAACTGTATGACTATAACGAAGTCGAAAGAACTGTAATTTCTTAAATTACTGTGAACAGTACATGCCCAAGAAACTTCTTTCATAAACGCATTGTTTAAAATTTACATTATAAGCTGAAATATATGAATGTTTGGCACAAAAATTTCGCCTTTCAAAAAGCAGTTATAAGCTTTAAAACATAACTTGTATATCTTTCGGTGTGTATTTCACCAATGAAATTTCACGTGTTTCATTTCTTGATGTGATGTAGGTGCAGAGTGGTTTAGAAGAAATATTCCAGTTATTATTAATTTATTCGTGAGTATTTTTTATAACGCCTTAGATACTGTAAATACAAATATACCTTACTTGGAACTAAATAATCATTGCCACCAAGTTATTAAACTAGATTACTGAAAAACAAAAAACATAACTTTTAAAGTTACTAGAAATACACGTCAAATAATTCGTCTTGATTATGAAGGCGTTTAAATACTTTTAATGATAAGGTCGAATGATCAATCCTATAAGTACAATGTTAAAGTTCAAAGTTCTTACGTCAGAAACGAATACCTAACATCCTTTAGATCTAGAATTGTGTTCATTAGTTTGTTCATATTTTTGTTCTTTTCCAC
>NW_013666581.1:351840-353473 GCF_000517525.1 Limulus polyphemus | reverse complement strand
AACTTCAATTGTTACCGCTGCCCAACGGTGGGGATATTGTATTCACTCGAAAATGACACTACAACGATATGGTACCATCAAACAACCATTACTTACACATTTTTTGATTTGATATGTACTTATACACTAATCGAAATAATTATAGAAACGCATAAACAATGCACATACACGAGTCATAAAATCGTGTATTGGCAACTAGGTGGGAAATTTATTAATGCTACAAAAAATATAAAATAAATGGGAATGTGTTCTACAATGCAATAAGTTGTGTTATTTTTAATGCGAAACTTTTGAGTTACTCAGATTATTAAACATTGTTCTCATGTTGTCATACAGTTTACGAATGTGCGAGTGTAAAATATTGTTTCAAATAGTCTCTATTACTCTGCATAATTTACCCAATTTGTTGTTGGTTTTATCAGTTTTTACAATATCGTGAATGTGCATATTGGAGCTTGTCTGCAGGCGAAGCAATGGTTGTTATTATTCCTTCAACCTATTTACCAGCAAGATAAACTGCATGCTTAAAATAGTTTGCTGATAGATTAATCCCTGCCCTATTAGGCATGTTTCTGAAGGAAGGACAGGATTGATCCGAATCTATCTGCACTTATTAACAGTCAAGAAACCATCAGTTTTGTTTAGACCACCAACACTGTTGGTTGAGATGAAGCCCCAAATGTTTACTGATGCCCCACAACATGATTCACCGTAAATATTTTTAAATGACTTAAGTTACGTTCTGTAATCTTTATACTGTTGTGTTACTTTCTGATTGGCTGAATGACAACCAATCAAATTTAAGCTGTCAAAAAGTAACTGTACTCTGGTGCAATTCATTAGGATTAATGAATGTCACAGGATTAATAGGTAGTTTTCCCATAGTATTTACTTTATATCGTTTTTGCCCGCCGTCTCCATAATTATTTTTAACACTGTATATACATATACGTGTGTGTGTGCAGTTAAATATACTTAGAAGTAGTTTCATGAACACTTTTATCACAGGATGTTTGAGTTACAGCTTATATCGGATTAATGAGGGCTAACGTGACAAACATTAAACACAAAAATATATTTTATGTTTCTCAAGACAGACGAGAAAAGGGCTTTTTGTCGTTTTGATATATTTATTGTTCATTGTTTTTTCCGTACCTGGGAGTATTAAATTATTTTAATAGTTTGTGAAATGTTAGACACCACACGCCCTTTTACCTGAGTTCAGAGCATTATAAGGGAAAGAATAAATTATTTTAACAGTTATTTACTCAAACTTTTAAGAATAGCTAGTATTAAAATAGTGTCGATGTGGTGGAAGTTTTATATATTCGAAAACTATGTCTGTTTGCAAGAATGAGGCTAGCTGAGAATTGTTTTATTAAAGATCGAATATCAATCACAACATAAGCAAGCAATATCGGTGAATTTGCGTTTCTGTTACATGCATGTGTATGTACTAAAGGCGTGGCGATACAGCATACAATACGATTGTATCAATACACCGTCCGATACGACACGATTTATGTACCTTCAAGAAATTTGGCAAACTTTCAGTAAACATTATAAGTCATTTGGACAGAAAAAATCAGAATTTCTAATAAAGTATTTTTGTTTTTGTTTGTTTGTTTGTTTC
>NW_013666581.1:349763-350840 GCF_000517525.1 Limulus polyphemus | reverse complement strand
CGAAATCTGTTCAGCGGATTCTCCACAGATTGGGTTATCGTTGCAGAGCAGCTAGATGGAAGCCCTTATTAAGATCTGCCAACATAGTCAGACGAAAGAAATGGGCAAGTGATATGATGACCAAGTCTCTGGACTTTTGGAAGATCGTATTGTTCTCAGACGAATCAATATTCGCTCAATTTTCGGACAGTGGAAAGTTATGGGTCTGGAGAATGCCTCACCAAGAGTTTTGGCTCAACAGATTGCAGCCAACTGTGAAGCATGGTGGTTTCAGCGTGATGGTTTGGGGAGCTGTTTGAGTTGGTGGGAGATCGAGCTTAGTGGAGTGCGTTGGCAACATAAATTTTGGGAAATACGTCTAAATATTGGAGGAAGGACTCTTGCACTTTTTTCCTCGGGTTTCGTGGACAAGAACACAACGTTGTTCCAGGAAGATGGAGCACCGTGTCACACTGCTAGAAACATCCGAAAGTGGCAGGAATAAAATGGTATCAAGAAGTTGCCCTGCTCGAGCCAATCTCCTGACATGAACCCCATCGAAAACCTCTGGGCCATACTCGACCGGCAAGTCAAGAAACAACAAAAAAATCAATTTCGAAGTTTTGAAGTAAGAGTGGGCGAAAATTCCACAATCTAAAAATTGACGAGATGATTCTCACGATGCCCCAAAGGATCAACGAACTCCACGAAGCGAAAGGAAGATCTACTAGATATTAATTACATTATAAATATATCAATTCATGTGAATATGACTGAAAATTTTCATTTTTTTCCCGAAAAGATGGTGTCTATTTACTTGTGACCACGCTGTGTATGTCAGAAATAAATAGGCTTGACTTTTAATATTGTAATCGAAATATCTAAAACACTGTATAAAAATTAACTCACTTTTTTGCATTTCTTTTGATAAACGATAGTAAATTTATATCTTCAAATTAAACTTCGATAAAATAAAATAATTGAAAATTTGATAGAGCAGATATTACTTACAAAACTCTGTAACGAAATCTGCTTACCTATATCAGGCTGTATCGTGTTACTTGACAGTAGTATGAGATTGGCCTTTTTCGCCTAATT
>NW_013666581.1:314333-348903 GCF_000517525.1 Limulus polyphemus | reverse complement strand
CCAACGGTGGGGATATTGTATTCACTCGAAAATGACACTACAAGAAGTGCGATGTGGTACTATTACACAACCATTCGTTATCAATTGTTACAGCCGCCCAACGGTGGGGATATTGTATTCACTCGAAAATGACACTACAAGAAGTGTGATATGGTACTATCACACAACCATTAGTTATCAATTGTTACATCTGCCCAACGGTGAAATATTGTTTTCACTCCAGCGTGTCTGTGTATGTGTGAACAATAAGACTCGAAAAGTTTTCACTTCATTCTGATGAAGTTATGGACAAATGTTTAGCGTTCCCAAAGATCAATTGATCAACTTTTACAGCCGATTTTGATCAAATTTAGAACATAGACTGAGTGTCCCGCAAGGACCAGCATGTTAAATTTTGATGAATGTAGCTCAGAATTCATGGTCACATCGAAGATAAACCACTTTCGTCATAAAACGAAAAAACAAACATAATCTCAACCCGGATTCAACCTCCTGATTACGAGGAGCACCTAATTATTCAGTGGATTTACGTTTATCTTATGTGAGGTAGGTTTTGCAAGCTGTGGAAGTCTTCGTGACGTCCCCGAGGTCGACAGTTGAGTAAAAGTCGTCGCTTGGTGTCAGCTTGGCATGAAATTGATGCTTTCTATAAATTCGTGTCATGCACTCATCTTTGACGCTTATCAGAAATTTGAGGCTTCTGATGTAATTCAGATTTTTCCCATGATCGTGCATTTACCTTCTTTGTTCATGAAATAAATAATATATGATAGAGCTGATAAAAACGTTATTCTTATATGTCTTCACCTTTGTCATGTAACGTAGGTTCTAAGTAATAGTGTGAGTTAATATTATCGTTTCTGCAGAAACAAACAAAACAAAAATACTTTAATAACCATCATGCAGATCTTCTTAATGTTTAGGAAAAATCTAAGGAATTTGTATTGCTAATAATGTGTTTTTAGTTTTAGATTATATTTATTTACATAAATAATTAAATACTATAATAGCTGATTCATTTATCAGTTATATTCTTTTTTATGCTTACGCCCTGAAAGATAATTTCAGAAGTTGCAACCAATGGTTTATATATTCGTTCGAAATGTAACAAATGTTTTATTTATTATAATATTAATTTTCCTTTTCTGTTCCATTTTGGGAACTGTTAAGTAGAATTACAGATCCCCGGATCCCCACACAGCGTAAGTTGAAATTAGAATAATAAATCGATAACAAAAGTAGATGAAAAAAATGACAACAGTTTGTAAAAAATTTCAAATTTGTAAGTCACCTTATCTATCTTGTTCAATATGTATATAGTTTCTAACATCAAAACTTTTAATTACGAAGACTCTGTTGTTCTGTATTATTCTAATTAATATGTTTTTTAAAATCGTATATTAATATTAGATATTTCATTGAAGTTTTAGTTAATTTGATCATACTCTCAGTAGATCTTATACATCATAACAAAGTAAGAAAATGTGCATTACATTTGCAGATATATTCTCATTGGTATTTTGCGGTG
Organism: Limulus polyphemus; assembly: GCF_000517525.1. NCBI lineage: Eukaryota > Metazoa > Arthropoda > Merostomata > Xiphosura > Limulidae > Limulus > Limulus polyphemus. The sequence goes on along the minus strand of NW_013666581.1, from coordinate 347,375 downwards.
ATATCCATAGTTATTAGATGGTAGAACCTATGTGTTGATGAATGAAAGAGAATAGGATCTAAATTATAGCAATTTTACTTGTAGCGATGGTCAGAAAAGTACATATCAGAACTCAGTTTAATTAAAAGAGCAGTTTTTTTAAAACTTTTTGGTAATAAGCCTACTAGTGAAACTTCATTGAAGCGTAGAAGATATTAACACAGAAAATATCTGTAAAGGATTTGTTTTGCACATGGAACATTATGGTGCATTGTAGTACTTAATAGTAGCGATCGTGATGAAACAAAATGGCGTCATAAAAAATGTCCGTTTAAAACCACCTTTAAAATGTTTGAATATTAAAAATGACTATTTCACAGTATTATCTGACAAAATTAAAGTTTATTGTAACTTTGAGTTGCAACTTGGTAAATGTTTGTTTGATATTTTATATATTTTTCGAATTAAAATGCTCACGTGGACTAAACGTCCAAGTCAGAGATGTATAAAGTTGTCCCTGCTTTTGAACTACTGTCCAGAAAGAGGGTAGTGGACCAGCAGTATCCGCCGCCACAATAGCATCTTTTTCCGGCTCTTTAAATCCAATAACGAAATTGACTGTTACTTTTATTTCACGTTGAAATAGTTAATTCGCTAAAGTAAAATGGAAAATTTATTAAATACAGTACTCTCATTGCAAAAACAGTAAAATCCGTTCACAAATAAATTGTAATGCAACTCTGTTAATTTCTTCATTGAGGCAAACATATATTTAACTGTATTAGCTGCTGACTCTTTGTAGCTCTCACTGTTCGATAGTCAAGAAAAGTCCGGAGACACTACTCGTAGGCCGTCTATGTCAGATAATAAATGCGTAAACGAAAGTCCTGTATCTCGTGTATTTAGTTCGCTGTAAGAAGTCACAAAAAAGTTACACCAACTTCAAAAGGATGATACGAAAAACTATTTTATTCTTATAGTTGTAGCTATAATTTGAATAACTTGTTCGCAACTTTGTAAAATGATAGCATTATTAGTGTTCGCGGGTGAAATATTCGTATTTATGTTAATCATGGTTTCGGTGGATGCTACTCAGCTGAGGATAAGTAATAAGTTTCAGTATATAAGACAGAAGTTCTTTTATTAAAATACTTTCTATTCCATCTATGAGGCCATCAAGGGGGTATAGGGGTTCATGAGTGCATATGAAAACATATACAAGTTTACAATTGGAATTTGTTCGAGTATTCTAGAAATTTCTCTTTGTGATTACAATATAGTTGTAAAAGAAAAAAAAAGTAAAGCAATTATTACCTGAAATAAAGATACTTTTGGAGTAAAATAATCATTGATCCATAAAATTTGATGCTAAAGTAACCACTGTTCATGATTTGGGGTTAGAAAAGGGGTATTAAAGCAGAATTGTTGCCCAGAATTGCGGCTTTAGTTCAGAGGCAGTTTTCACCGTCAACATCCAGTTCCAGAGAGAATATATTATCTAAATGATCGGGCTATTAACTCAACTAAGCCCGAGGCTACTTTCCTTCTTGAATGCTTAGGCACCATAGTTAGTAGAGCGGGTTAAGAAGGTCTAGCTCAGATTTTTGGGCTAACAATATGAAACCTCAGGCAAGTAGAGCCGGTAATTTTGTTCAGTTAAACTGGGGTTAACAGCTGTACTCGGATGAAGACTGTACTCACAAGAATCATTTTCGCATGTTCGTGTTCGTGCAAGTCATAAGCAAAAGCTTTATGTGTTCTGTGGACGATGAAAGATTCGGAAAAGATTTTTTTTTTTTAAAAAAAAGAAGTATATGAGGTAATAAAGTCATGAACGGTTATAAGTGCTTAAGACTTCACGTTATCATCATTGACTTCTATTATCAATCCTGCAGAGGAATAGAAGTAGCACGTCTTAACTTCAGATTAAGGTGCATGAGAGCCACATAAAAACCTTTAATTTATTAGCTCGTAAGCATTGCTATGAGAACGAATAATTATAACGTGGAACTAGCGCTGAGTGTAAAATGATATATTGGCAAGATATACAATGAAATTAAATTATGAAAGTAGATATCTTGGAAGATAATCCGCTTTGGGATTTATGATCCACTTTATAATTAAAGTTACGGATCTGTGTACTTATACATCAGCTTCATAATATTGCGAAATAATATTAAGATTAAATTAATATTCTATTATATCTTATTAATCACTATTCAGGTAAGTATCCAATAAAAATAGTTAAACTTGATATATTAGCTGTGATCCCATGTCCAAGAAAGAGAAATTTAGAATACACAAGTAATTGTTGAAGTTTCCACCAAATGTTTAAACTAGGGTTACAATCTATTATAAACCTATTCAACCTAAAACGTTGCTAAATAAAGTTCTGTTTATTGTTGACATATGTGTTGACATATGATAGAGCAGATATTACTTACAAAACTCTGTAACGAAATCTGCTTACCTATATCAGGCTGTATCGTGTTATTTGACAGTAGTATGAGATTGGCCTTTTTCGCCTAATCGGTATACGACCACACACATACGTACGCACTATAATGAAATTGGCATTAAATTATACTTGGAACTTTTATAAGGGCATTGGAAATGTTCAAAATTGATAGCGATTAATATAGTAAAAAGATTTATTCACGTTAAGTAATCTCCAGAAAACAGTCTTCGAAAATTAAGCTCTAATTTCATTGAGATTTAATTGATCTAAATTATGTGGTTGGTTGCTTGTGAATAAACACACATTACTACTTTAAAATACCAAATTATTCAGAACGCCTCGGTAAAAGACAATCTGCTACAGCAAACTGACTAGAAATTTAATCTTAAGATAAACTAGAATATGCCCATTGAAACAATTCCGCAGTAATGTTCCTAAAAATAATGATGAATAAATATAAAATGTGCCGACGACTCAATCACTTAGATCAGAACGTATATGAAATATGATTGTTTAGTGGGCCATTTACAACCGTCTTTTGTCATTCCGTGTATTATTTCAATAGGGAAAATTGCATTGTGTTTGTTTTTGAGCAAAAGAGGCTGAATACAGTGCATTGCTGGCAAAAATCTTTGGTTTTCAATGCAATGGGTGCATCTAGCATATTGTAGCTCTCAGCTTCGCTAAGTATCCGCTGGATTTTTTTTCCTGCTGGATGCCACAGTTCCTTGTCATTTTACTCAGCGCAAGGAAAGATCGTCACAGGAGTAAGCGCTTTTTGACACTTCTCATTTCTGTAAGAAGCGTTAAGGGGGAAGATATTCAATTCAATTCTAATATATATATTCGACACGGTACAATAAGATCATGCATGTATATAATACCGACATGAATATATATATTTATATAAATACACCAAACAACTAAAAACGTCTACCCAAACACGTTCCGTTTTTCCGTTAATGCTCTTATGTTCGAAACATTTCTTTCAATCAGTGGATGGAGGAAGTTAAATTTTGTCATGAAAATTCCTCACAAAAAAAAAAGAACATTTAATAAGTCTCTTTCTCAGACTGACCGTTCAGCACATACGAAAACTGACGGGTTGATGTTGATCTCGATATGAAATTTTAGGAATTACAAAATATGAATCATTTTCCTGTAAAGTACTCTTGAAAAGAAGCATTTTGATATATAATCTTGTTTTCTACAATTAACCATTCAGGAGATACAGATCATGACAGACAGACATTTGACCATTACATATATATAAAAAATGGATATGCCAGAAAACTAAAACCTATAATTACATTATACTGAGTTACCAGTTAGGCGCCTTCTCTATCGACGGTATATTTTCGGCCGTAAACCTGTGTAATCAAGTTAAGTCGCTTATAAGATAAAAACATGGCGATTATCGCTTCTCTCTTTTGTATAACCATCAGCAAGACAAAAGTGAAACAAATGACTACGAAACTCTATAAAGAAAAATCCTCCCACATAAATATATTGCACGACAAGATTTGGCTTTAGGCCTATATCAGATGACAGTTAAAAGACTTAATTCATTATTTTAAAGTAAGTTCTTAATGTTTAATGATAAACGAAACAATTAGTAAGTAATATAAGAACAATAATATTGACAATAATTTAAAACAATAGTTGAGCTCGCTAGGAATAATGCATTAATGAAATTAAATTTCCTTTTGGTTTATGTACTGACTATAAGTATTATTTATTACAAGTTACAGCCTTTACAGTAACAAATAATGTTAAAAATTGTGTACTTGAGAATGATCGCATCAATGATCGAAACGTTGTACCTGTATTAAAAATATTCTTCCTTTGAGTAAAACTGTAACTTGTAATAACATATTGTTAATAGAAAGTATGAACAGTTTAAAACCTGATTTATTTTTGTTTATTTATTTCAATATACTAGCGAATGTACCCGGCTTCACTCAAGATAATAGGTTGATATATTCTAGATGACTATGCCAGTGTGTGTATTCTGTATAAGGAACCACTTCTTTTCTAAGCGATTTTTCGCTAGCTTGCCTCATTAAAAAGATGTGCACGCACGTACGTGTCTGTCTGTCTGACTGTGACTTCTATTTGTAATATAAGGAACCACTTCTTTTCTATGTGGTTTTTCGCTAGCTTGCGTTATTAAAAAGATACGCACGCGCATGCGCACACGCCTGTGGATAAGATAAGTAATAATACCCAGGAGCACACCCTCAGGGTTTACTTAGTATGGGTGCAAAATTTCAGGTTTCTAGGTTCTTTGCTCTTGGAGCTATGGCCGTCACACACACACACACACAGGCACATAGACACGTCCTTTTATTATTATAGATAAATCTGTATTAATCTAAACAAATTAATATAAGTTTCATTTTCCTTACAAACAATATTTGTCATTATGGGTTACAAGGAAGTTCACCTACTGAAATTAAAATCATTCATAGCAATTTCTATAAATCTCAAGGCCTCGCATGGCCTGGCGGTTAGAGAGCTCGACTCACTATCTCTGGGTTGCAGATACAAATCCCATCACTGAACACGATTGCCCCATTCAGCCATTATAATATGACGGCCAATCACGCTATTCGATTAGAGTAGCCAAAGAGGTATCAGTGAATGGGGTTGACTAGCTGCCTCCCCTCTTGTGCATTACTTCAAACTATGGACAGCAAGCACAAACAGCCCTCAAGTAGTTCAACAAACAAATGAATATGAATGTTAACGAGGAATCATCATGTCAGTCTATTGTTTAATGTTTTTTTTTCATTTCGGATAAAAATACTTTCAGGTATTTTTCTCTCAATGGAGTTAAATGTTTTTTTTTTTAATTCTGTAAAAAAAAAAAGACACGCTAAAGATAATTTCCTTCCTCAGAAGCGTAATGTGAACAAAAGACTTGCATTCACCTTTATTTTATATCTTACATGTTCTGTAACCTTCTACTTTGTAGGTCGGATCCCGGTAGATCAACATTAAGTTTACATACTTACAGCATTAAAATCCGGCGTTCAATCCCCCGTGATGGAAAGTGTTCTGATAGGCAAAAATCACATTAAATAAGTAAAATAACTTACAAATCGATATGTTTTCCAGAGATAATTTTTTCCACACAGTATACAAGTTAGTCTGTATACAACATTTTTCAACCTTCTAGTCTGGAAGTACATAAAATACAGTTGTTAACTAGAAAATGGACAGAACTAAGCGCTGGTTCAACCAGGAATAACTTAAATGTGGGGCCTGACTTTTCTGATAGCGTCACTTTGAAATAACGACTAAAGTTGTCATTAGGAAAAGGTTACTGGTATAATGAAATCTGGATTTTATTTTGATCGTGATTTTCTCTCAGATTTATGTTTTGCTTTGTTAGATATACAAGTCGCGTACCTAGTCTGCTGAGGTTGTTTTTCAAGTTCCTTCGTACTCTGTTTTTCGTTTATATTATCAGAGGCAGTAAGACAGGCACGCAACATTTGTGAAGAGGATATTGGTTGTTTTGTGGAAGCCGGATGTGCAGAATAAAAATGTAAAAGAATACAAGTATGCGTGTTTTCTACGCATAATTCATGTGTTAAAGCTCCATCAGAGCCTAACGTTCAGAAAGGACATCTGATCTGTTTCTTATGAGGTATATATATCGTAAATTTATGTCCGGGTAAAAATTAGTTAATTAAAAATAAAAACATAACTGGAGCTTTTTGGTCGTCAGATGATATTAGAAAATTACATCAATAATATCTTTATCTTTTGTAGAAAGAAAAAAAAGTGTATTTGCAAGAACTTTCAAAAAGTAATTTTGTTTCTGAAGAATGTACGAACATGATGGCAAAGGAAGTGAAAAAGCATCCCCCTAGCGGTTTCCATTCAGTGGTGGTAATAAGAATCACCAAATCTGGCTAATAAAAAAAAAGAAACTGTTAGGTAATACGAATTCTAGTAAACATTCTAAATCTTCTAGCCTTAAACCAAAAGCACAGACGATATATTTGTGGATTCTCAACTGTCCTTGAACAGCGGTTATCCATCCTTCTTCAAGAATGTTTCTTTAGAGCGATGATGCAAATTACACCATAGGAGAATAAAACTGATTCTAACAGCAGTTTTACTTACTTCTTTCATCTAAACAATCTACAAAATCTGAAGTATTTTTAGATATGATAGAATGAAAAGTAGTAACTGGTTTAGAACTCTTCCTAAATCCAAGACATTTCTTCACATTATATATACTGTAGGATGCAGCTGAATGTCTCCTTGGTTGATACCATACCACTTAGTACATCTAGAATGACGAAGAATCGTAGCTGTTCTCTATATTTCATCAACTGTGTTATCCTTATAGATTATTTCTTTAACTTTTGTCTCAACCTACCTTTTAGGATTTATAAATAATTTAGGGTATATATTTGAATCATTGAATGAAACCTTTGCTTTTCTCATATAATCTTCAGTATTTGTTACTACAAACTCTTTACCTATAACATTTAAGGATACTCCTATAGTTAACTTTAAGTTTCCTTAAGACAAGCCATTCTCCTTGTGTTACATTAAGTTTATCATTAAATTAATTTCTATACATTTCTAAGTTCAACACGTGCTTTATGAATGTTATTAATAGGAAAATGAAATAAGTCTTCATGTGATTACTACCTAAGGTGGGCTTAAGGCCGGAACTAGTCCGTCAATACCTTTGTGTATGGGAGTTTCATTCTAACATAATAAAGTATTTTCTTTATTTAATTTGTCTGAAATGTGTTACAGTAACATCAGAGAACTACTTCGTCGTTTAACTGGCTATGAAACTGTTATTTCTTATATTATAAGTGCTCTTATATACTTCCTATACTGATTTGTTCCACTAAGACTTGGGTCAATAAAGGCCAAATTAAATTTAGACAATGTAGGTGATTCATTTTTAGAAATGGCGGCAATACACTCAACAAAATAATCAAAGGAGCAAATGTTTAATACTGTTTAGATAGTTGCATGTGAATATGATTCAACAAATCGACATGTCAACAACGAACTGTACTTGTTTACGTGTTATGATGCGAGATCCACAAAGCTGTTTAGTCACAATTTCATGATGCTACTTGTCTTTTTGCCCTTAGATTAGATAATATGCTGATGTGCTGTTTGCTGATTTGTTTCCGTAAAATTATACGGGTGGAGGTGACTGATGGAAGTTAGGACTGTCGCGGTTCTTGAACTGTTGGAAGTTGAATAAACACAGTGACAAGGGGCAGCTCGTTTTGATATATTTGGATCTGTAGTGGGAAGACTGGTACACGCTATCAGTAAACTTATCTGTACACGATAGAGCTTGCTCAAGTTTGAGGAAGGGTACTGTCCATACAATGACCACTTTCAGTAAAAATCACCAATACAATGTCCATAGTCCAAATATGGTCTTCCATGCAGCAACTGTAGTGATTATCAGGAATCAAACTCCAAGAAAACATGGTTGACAAAACCTATTTCAGTCCCGCAGTTGATGCACTAATCGTTTGACGTTGATTCAGATAATTAGGTTTGATAGCAGCGCCTTGAGCACCTTTACTCCTCAGAAGTGAATCAAGGATTTATGCCTCTAACATTGATCGACTAATTCGTGTTCAAAGAGCCAAAAGTGAATATGATCAATACGACCTTTTCAGCAATAGTTCTGTTATAGAGTCGTGAATTTCCATTATCAATGGGTGTATGTCTTACTGTACTTCCGAATGATGTAATTACTGATCAGCAATACAATGGCATAGTACTGAGCCGCTTATACTATTGTTCATTGATAGAATCGAACCAGATTTTGTTCTGATGTAAGTTAATGCTTGGTATCACATTACGTTAAAGAAAAAACTATAGAGATCATGGATTGGCCAGCCAGCAGTCATGAAGTAAACCCCATAGAACGAACCTGGGACGTCAATGTTTAGCCCGCTACCCAACTTCAGAGAGTCTAGTGTTGCGCTGACGGAGGGGTGGGCTATAAACACTCCATAACGTTGTCAACTACTGATAAAATTGATGCCCCATACTTCTTTCCGAGTATCGTTTTTTTTAGATACGTTCATTCAGCAAGTTCGTAACTCACAACCTGGTGATTATCTTATACGGATTATAATTATCCATACATTTCTCAGCTATATTCACTGAAAAATCAAGTTTGAAAGAGTATTGAATTATAACTAGCATAAAAATACTAGCGCTATGATGCAGAGTATAAAGGTCCTGTCACGAATTTCAGAGGCGCCAATGTACCGATCAAGCTCATCCATTATCTCCAATTCCTTTTATAGCTACCCAAAACGTGAACTGATGTAGAAAATGTATCCATTTCAATTTCTGAAAGTATTTGATAACCATTACATGTACTTAAGAGTATACTGGCATCTTGTAGTACTAAATAAAATCACACAAACAAGTATTTCGTTTCAATTTCTCATTTGGCACCCTTTTCTGATCATCTAGTTAATCTGTTTGTTAAGTAATGAGTAGTATCGATATGACGTTTCGGTTTTCTTGTATCTTATTTAATTATGCTACTTCTATTAAATCTTTTCATTAACATAATTACTTTTGTCTAAATTGACAGGAAAGTCCTATTACGATTTGATCTGTAAATCATATTTCTGACTGAAGTTAGATGGTCCCTTACCGACACTATTTATACATGAAAATTTAGTCAGACGTTTCAGTAGTAACATTATCAGTAAGTAACTGTTGACTCAGTTTAGCTGTTTTCAAATGTTGCAGAAGAGCTTACAAAAAATAAGAAATCATTAAATTAAATCTAACAGCAAATATATGAACAGTTTTTCAGGAGACGATTTTGAAATTATGATAAATATCTGAGAAATGTGTCAACAATACAAGTCAGTTTAATCACCCATTTTCTCCTGCATAGTTTCTCTAAATGTATTTACAAGTACTTTTGGAGTACGTTTTCAAACGCCGTTGACATCTGTAATAGTGGAAAAAATTATTGTGTCATCCAATATTTTCACACTTTTCTTCGGATTCATCGTCTGTTTTGAGGCTCTGATGCACGTAGGTCAAATGTGTTTCATGGATGATGCAATACTTTCTAAATATTACATCAGCAGCCTTATAGACTGTTTGGGTATTGCATCAGCCGTTTTTGGTTATACATAAAGCTTCTTACTGAAAGTCAGTTTAGAAGCCTATCTGCTACAACGTGCGTGTGATGCTACCATGTCAAAGATTTTGAGTTCACTCCACGAAAAAAAAAGCAATCATTGTTTCTTTGAGCAAAGAAAGACTTTCGACATTGCAAGTTGCTTGGAAAAATTAAATGCATCCAGTCTACTGTGAGCTACTGGATGCAGAGATATAGAAATACTGGCTGTGTGGCGTTGTGGAAGGGAAGATGTAGGAAGAAGATTTCCACAACAACTGAAGATCGTGCTCTAGAACGAATGAGCCTGCGAAACAGTCCAAATCGTCAAAAGAGCATGGCAGGAGTCACTGTTACCACCCGCACCATCTAGTCTTGCCTGTGTTCAGCCGGTCTATCAAGAAGATGGCCAAGATAGAAACCCTTCCTCACCAAAAAAGATAAGAAAGATGAGGCTCAGCTTGACCAAAGAGCATGCTGCCTAGGTTGAAGCAACGCGGGGCAAAGTTATCTTCTCAGGCGATTAAAACCAACAATTCGTGATCACTTTGGTGGAAGTGACCAGTGTACATTCCAGGATGACTCTGCTCCATGCCATAGAGCTAAAAAGGTTAGTAATCTTCATGCACTCTATGCAATAGACGTGAAATAAAAAGGATATTTCACTCATCATGTATTGAAAAGACATCTTTAGTTTTATTTAATCTCTTCAGGCTTCAGGTGAATGACAATTTTTGAAGGGAGAGGATGAAGACACTATATTGACCAGGCAACAGCTCAGATCTCAACCATATTGAAAACTCCTGGTAAGTCATGGGTAACAAAATGCAAGAGAAGAAACCGAGAAGCACCCTGGAACTGCAACAAGTACTAATCCGCGTGTGGCATCATAAACTCAGCCCTGCCTACATTCAGTCCATCGTGCACTCTATGCTACTGCGGTGTTAAGCACTTATTGAGGCCAGAGGGGGCACAACCAATTATTAAAAGAAGGAACAAACTCGGTGACCACTTTTTGTCAATTACGTTAGTGACGTTATATTCAAATCTAGGTTTGTTTAGTCATAGAACATTTTCGTATTTGCCAATTATTTGTTGATCATCTGCTGCAATACGATTGTCATGGTTGGTTTGTTAATAAAGATACATATATATATATATGCGTTTTGATGACTGGAATATGAGTCAGCTAACACCATATAATATCCATAACCGTTTTACACTAGTTCTAAAACTTCCACTATGCACAATCTCGTCAGAAACTATAGGAACCAATAAAAGCGTTGAAACAATTGAATGGTGCAATATATTTTTCCACCACTGTAATTTTCATTACAAACTATGTTTAATTCCTGAATAATTTTTATTTACCCTTTAGTTGCTAATATGTTTTAACTCTGGATTCGTGCATCATCATAGTTGTTTTTATTAACTACATTTTTAAATTAAAAATCAAGTTAAGGTCTAAGTAAAAATAAATTTATTACATTAATTTAATTCAAGTTTTAATATAACCTATCTTACTTCTGATCTCTTAAATCTACCCAAGTAGTCCTTTTTTCCTGGACAAACCAAACTATCACCAAATTTGTCTAAAACCATTCGTAATATTTTTCTATTAGGCAGATATCCAGAACAACTTAAAGTAAACTGAAACTCATCTGGTTGATGTGTAAGTTTGTTGATTATCATATGCACTAAAATGTTTGACTTTGGTATCTTTGAGCGAGTCTTGCTTGACCCACGGAATATTAATATCAATTCTCTTTCATTGTGCTTAAAGAAGGCAGTACCATGTTCTTGTAGAATTATAAAACATTTTTTATTCAGCATGTATAAGTAGCTGTTAGATAATACAAGTTTTTGATAATATATGAATAGATTCCCTCAGCAACTTAAGATTTGATAAAAACTACAACTGCCCTTCTCGCCTAGGGAAAACGTTGCTTTTCACTACTGTCTTGCTAATAAATCTTTGACTCAGGTTCACCTTAGAGTGACACAACCAAGTCCAGACGCTGAAAACACTTATGAAAATTAACTGCTCTCCATCTTACAGAATATGCTTTTGTAGCTAGCTTTCAAAAACGTATTACAATGTGGCTTATCTCAGCTTCGTGATTGTTGAAATAACGATAAATCCTATTAGCTGCTTTAAAATACACCATGCCTGGCATGACGTCACTGACCACACAAGTAGCAGATAAGCTGCTGTTCTAGAGATTGAATACCCACAGTATAGAAAGAGCACAATGTACGTACAGACAGCGAGATTAATAAATTCACCCACACAAAGAAAGGTGCTTTGTGTTGCTGTATTTCACGTATTGTTGTGTTTGTTGTGTTAGTGATAATAATACTAAATTAGTTGTAATATCTTATAATCTCATTTTCAATACTAGCTTCAACTAGATAGTAGTTTTGAAAAACTTGTATTTACTCTAGTTTCACACATTTTTACCTGAACATCTCTTCGTGATATTCATACTACTAGAAACGCATTTCGTATCCTCTCTCTCAGTTAAAAATTGAGTATTCATAATCATTGCGAGTATTACATTAGTACTGTTATTTTTAGGGCAATATTTCGGGATCTAAAAATATTCTTATATGAAAACTTGTGAAGTTTACATAAATTATCTCAAGATTTGTTACCAACCAAAAATAAGAATATAATTCAGTAAATTATAAGAATAACTCACATGATTAATGACCGTTGACATTTCATTTAATAAAAATATTCTTACAAATATTTTAAGTGAGGCCGACGGGAGGTATTACCTTACATCTAATAATGATGTAAAACAATTACGGTAATTAAATTATTACCGAACAAATTCGTACAGATTATAAAGTAATAATTTTTATAAACAAGTTGTAGCAAGTTTTTTTTAATGTAAACTTACTAAAAGAATGAAATATTATTTTTACTGACAGCATAAGTTAGACGTGTAATCCACCTCATAGGTTTGTCTTTGAAAATTGAAAATATTACTATTTTCAACAAACATATAAGTTTAAAGTTATTTTCTTGTACAAGATTTTAATCTCGAATTTTTCTCTTCTTATTTTGACAGTAAATAGAGCCAGTATTATATTTCTAGAGACTGAAAATTATCGAACATATAATATACCAAAAATATTCCTGATTAAGCAACAGAGTCAGTTGAATACGGTATAAATCCTTTTTTTACCCACATTACTTTGTCAGTAGAATATCAACAACGTGTAAATTTTCCCAAGTATTTCACATTAGAAACTATTCGACAAGATTAGAAATACAAAAATAGCACAGAAAGTAAATATTTTAAAACAATTTTTCGCGAAATATTTGATTAAATAACATGTGCAGGAGCCTCTACATGCCCGAACATGTGCAGGAGTCTCTACATGCCCGAACATGTGCAGGAGTATCTACATGCCCGTTTTATTTTAAAACAATTTTTCGCGAAATATTTGATTAAATAACATGTGCAGGAGCCTCTACATGCCCGAACATGTGCAGGAGTCTCTACATGCCCGAACATGTGCAGGAGTATCTACATGCCCGTTTTACTCGTATTTTCCTTTCGAAATTTTCCGCTAGAAATTTTTGCAATAAATATCAAATTAGTTTATTTAGTGATTTCTTTTTACAATTACTTATCTCCATTTTCTCATTATATCTATCTTTTTTTCTGTGTCATTGCAACTTGATTACTTCAATATATGAATATATTTTGAAAATGTTTAATAAGATGAATATATGCGTTTCGAATGGGCGGTTAGATGACTTTGCAATCCACTTATGTGGATCTATATCAAGAGTAACTTTAAACTGTTCATTTTTATTTCCGCTAGCTCTATTTTTAAACATTTATACACTATGGAACTATTTATCTACTTTTCGCTCTCGCAATACCAGTTTCTTTAGTTTTTCCTTTGGGAGTTATAACAACGGTATAGTTTGGTTTATATCACAAAAAAATCAGATAGAGACGGTTGTTTAAGCATGATAAAAATTCTTCAAGCAGCGATAACAAGACGTTCCGCTCTTTTTCTTTGTGAGAAAATGGATATCGACAGACCTAATAGCTCCTCCCACTGGGAAGGACCCACATACATATTGGATTACTTCTCCACTTACCTAAAGAAAGCACATTAGAGCTATTTCTGGATTGGTCGAGAATAGTCTCCGGATGGAAGAAGATGGGAAACGAAAGAAGGAGGGGATAAAGGAAACTAATGTATGTTATCAGCACGAAGAAGTGTAACGTTTCGTTGAGTTATAGATATCAAAAGTAAGGATGCAAGCATTTTTGATGATACTTTATAAGATGTTCACACAGTCTCAATTTTTGCGTTTGGTTTCCATAGAAACTATGCAGAATGCCTTGTAACATTAATCAACAACGGTTTATTTTATTTTCAAATCAAAATGAGCGTTGAAGCATACAGTCTTGATGGCCACCGCTTCAAAATGAGAGGCTTGACATTTTGCTTAAAATCTCATATTGTTTTAGAAAATGTACTTTTTCATAAAATATTTATTTGTGTTGATATTCATTTGTTTAGATCTGCTAAAGTCACATTTAAATAAGGGATAAGTAAAATATGCAAAATTAGTAAGTTTAACTGAAATCTCACGCATAATCATATGTTAATGTGCAAGAAAATAAATTAAAATAAAGATTCGAATTGAACAAAGAGCATATTTTTTTCGTAATTTACAAGCTTTATTAGTGTCGCTGCATCACGTTTATGCGAAACTAGTTTTATTTTGTTTGTTTATTGCTAAGTTCAGTGATACACAATGTGCTATCTGTGCTCTGCCCACAACGGGTATCGAAACCTGGTTTTTAGAGCTATACACCTTTAAATTTACCACTGAGCCAAAGGGGTGGGGGAGGGCAGATAGGTTAGGTTTAAATGTATATATTAATTGGTTAGTACAGAATAACCAAATGTAATACAGAAGCGTAATTTGGCAATTTGATAAATTCAAACTTAACATATTGAAATCTGTAGTTTCATATTGAACTGTATTCGAATTTACTTCAGATTATCATATGATCAGTATAAACTGGAGTTATATATCATTTGTTGGATCATTCGTGCTAAAATATTTCTCAAAAGCTACATAAAAATAACTATGATATATTGCGAATCTATTGTTTGACTTAGAATAAGCATTTGGAGTTATTGTGCACATAGGTGACAGTCCTTAGAAGACAAATATAGGCTTTTGAACAAAACAGTAAAGTAACAATATTCGATAGCCACACTCATTCATGTGAAAAAGCTAGTTGCAAAACCTGCCGCTTGGCAGGTTTGAAAATTTTAGATTTTTAAAGATATACCTAATTTCAACAATGTAAATAATATTGGAATTTGTTAACTGTTTTATTCATTACCAGACACTAATCGCAGTCTGTCTCTCTCTATATATATTTATCCATGCGTACAGGGGGGAACGAAGTCTTTATATTTAAGGGGGGGAGGTACGACCGAAATTTGGCGACAGTAGTCCAAACATGTATTTTTCTTTTATTTACACAGTATATTCAAATGATACAATTAGAAAATTTATTACACTTTTCAACTCTTTCGACTGTACGAAGGATAAAAGATATTTGGTAGTAATAAACGTGTATTTTGCTTTATGTTTTAAGGCCAAGTAGATAATATATGTGTTAAAATGCCAAAAGAATATTCATTAATTAGCATTAGTCACCACTTGAACATTTATAAACACTGACTCTATAACGTTAGTAATAGTAGGCTTATTTGTAGTCTAATTTAATCATAACACATTTAGGCCTAACACATAAACGTAACGTAAGGCTTAGCTGAAACACTACTTGGTAAATTTTATTTTGCTTTTGGCTACAACTTAATATCATAAAACTCCTGAATTAAACTAATTTGCTGTTATATCATCGAACTTATAAAAAAAATAAAGAATAAAAAATATACAGTTTTTTAACAAATCAACATGAATATTGAGCATTCAACATAAACACAATAGTTGGCTTAAGAACAATCAGGTGGTAGTTTTGTTGCTAAGCGACGATGTATATTGTTGAGCATTACCAAAACAAAAGAAGCTTGAAAGCGTTATTGACAGAGTGACAAAGAAAATAAGCCTTTTATAGTTAGTGATAATACCAGGAAGCAGCATGTCTTACAAGACAAAAACATTGTTCTCTTTCGGTTTAGTACTGAAAGTAAAAACCTTGGTGAGTTTCTCACAAAGAAGTAAAAATAAATTGTTTTAAACTGCTTATAAAACTAAGTAATGTATTCACGTTGCTTGTTGTAATTGGTCTTAATGCTAATGGGTTTTTTTGGCTCTGATATGTAATTTGTTTTATCAGTAGATAAAGTAAATGCTGATGTATGTTTTTAAACACTATAATGAATATGATATTTTCAGTTTTGACATATAAGGAGCCCACATTATACTTCTATCGCTGTACAGAAGTAGTATAGTTTTTATAAATGGGGTTGATCTCATAGGGTATTGATTTCTAGCAAAAATGTGATATTTTGCTTTAAATATAAATATGTCTACAGATCAGCAAACACTCGTAAGTAACCGAAAGCTCGTCTTAACCATAAAGCAAGCAGAAACCATTAATTAATCAGGACAAGGTTTAAAAAATGTGACTTTTTATAATTTTTGTCAATCACTTCCAGGAAAACAGGTTGTAGTATATTAATTGCCATCGCTTGGAGTAAGATGGCTTTGAAAATTTGAACTATAACTTACCACCAGAATTGATAAAACAAAAAACAACTATCCATTACATTCGTTAATATTATGCTCTAAGTTAAAATAATTGTAAAAAAATAAGATAGTTTTCTTATAAAAATTCTCAAATTTGGGTTATGAAATCATATTTTTGAACTATTTGTTAATGTCCTCCGGACGGTCAATCTACGGAATTACAACGTTAAAATCTATGGTTCGATTACTACAGGCGGACAGAGCGTAGATTGCCCATTGTGTATCTTTCGTTAAAACAGCAACGACTGTTTGTTAATTATTGTATGACAGAACACGTGCCAGAAAATTGTACAGGTTATCAATAGAACTTATAACGAACTGAAAAAAGTCTCGTGTGCCACAAAAACAAGTGTGTTTGCAAGAGAACTATTCTAACAAATTATACTTTTACATGTCGCTGTGATGGTCATTCTGACTTATAAGTTAAATAATTGTGTTGTAGTTTTGCTATAAGATGAGATTCAAAAAAGAAAAGAAGACAATGAAAAAAGGAGAGATTTAGAGATAATCTAAAGAAGGATACTAATATTGACATAGGAAGGAATGACGGCACGGTCATGTTTCAGTGAACAACAGTTCATTATTTAAAACATAACTACCTACGTGCAAGCTTGTAGCACATACGAACACTCGGTCAAAAATACTTATGAAACAACCACAAGTTATTATAAATATATTATATGTAACTGTAACTTTACCATCGAAGACTAAGAGAAAAAAAAAGCAGTTTGTAATCAGGGGAGTCTTTTAATAAATTTCGTGACCTGAGTATATAAAATGAAAACGAACCTTGCAATTGTTTAACTGTTTTTAGGTAACATACTCCTAACCCTACTTTTGATTCATTTACGTTTCACACTTTGTTAGGAAGGTTTTTGAAAATTATTTTTTGAATATATTTAGTTATATATATATATATATAAAGCGAACATTTAGACGTGCAAAGAAAAATAACGCAAACACATTTATGAAAAACACAATGTAAAATTTGATATCAGTAATTATTTATAAAACTTTGTGTGTATCATATAATTTATAATGCTGCCGAACTATAAAATAATGTTTTTTTTTTTTAAGATTAGTTGCTTCTCTCACGGTAGTCGCTGAGGCAAGAACTGAAACGTAATATTTTGAATTTATAATCGGTTTTGTTATTGCGAAATTTCCACATTAACTGCTATTAATCTACAAGCGAAACAAACTGTGCGTGATACAATAGTACGTGTTTGCTAGGTTACTCTCTTTTTGAAAGGAAACAATAATGTTAATGGTTAAGCCTATTTTAAAATGATATATCATCTCTAGATTCAGAGTCCCTGCCCTAGCTTTTCGACAGAATTCGTAGTTATTATCTTATGAACTTGACCGAGAGATAGATGGTCATCCTCTCATTCGGTTTTCTTCATTTTAAGATCATTTGTTTGTAAAAATGTTTTATAGTTTATTTACCACAAAACAAGCATACAAAACTTTAAAGCACATCTATTACAATAATACTCTGCCTCAGTTTTGTCTGTCCTGGAAATGCGCGCGCAACTTACTATCTAATTGCGAATGTGCACGCTCTTATTTTAACGAAGACAAACAAAAAACGGATGTTAATATATTTTAATACACATTTTATTTTGTACAACAAGATATTAAAAGATTATCAAAATTTTTAAAAAGGTCTAACGTTAAATCGTAGAATAACATTATATTATAACATAATGTTTAGGGACAACAAGGGACCTATAGGTCAATCTCGGCTGTCACATCCTCTAAACTAAGCTAAAACTATTGAATAAGTAAATTTTAAAAACTTTAAAACCAGCCCTTATCATTCATATAGTTATCAAGCTTTCTCTTAAATTCACTTAAACTTGATGCCTCTTCAACATCCGAAGGCAGCCTATTCCAGAGGCCAACCACCCTGTTAGAAAAATAAAACAATCTTAGCTGAAGATGACTCTTACCTTGCCAAAGTTTGTATTTGTGTCCCTTAGTCCTATTATTTTCGCCGTTTATTATATAAAAAGATGATGCATCAACACTATCAGTTTCATTTACAATCTTAAACACCTCAACCAGATCCCCTTAACTCTTCGTTTTTCAAGAGAAAACAGTTTCAGATATCTTAATTTATCTTCATATGACAACCCCTTCATCCCAGGCACCATTTTAGTAACCTTCCTCTGAACCCTTTCCTACAATTCGATCTCTTTTCTAAGGTAAGGAGCCCAAGACAAAACACAATATTTCCAATATATCCTAACCAGTAACTTATACAATGAAATTAGACTTTTATTCAATACTTCTGTAGATACAACCTAAAATCTTATTTGCTCTACCACTAGCAACAGCACACTGCTTGGATTGCTTAATTACGAGGCTGATCAACCATTTCACCAAGATCCCTTTCTTTCACGAAACTGTTAATGTTATTCCCGTCCAAATTATACTTATAATTCAAATTATGGTAACCCACATGCATTATCTTGCATTTATTATAAATGATCTAAATCCTTTTGTAAATCAGCAGCATCCTCTTCACAGCTAGCAACACCGAATACCTTAATATCATCAGAAAATGTAAGAAATTTATTGACCATTCCTTCATCTATGTCATTGATGTAACTCAAAAAGAGCAAAGGTCCTAAGACTGAGCCCTGAGGTACCCCACTTGTGGCATTAATCCAGTTTGACTGAACTCCATTTATAACAACCCTCTTCCACCCAGCTACTCTTCTATCTAATTTGCTAACTTATCCCCCACACCTATAGAGATAATTTTTACAAGTCTTTTATGTGGCATCATGTCAAATGTTTTCTTAAAATCCAGATGCACTAAACCTATACTCTTATCCTCATCTATATAAGCAGTAACCTTTTCAAATAATGTCAAAGATTTGTAAGGCAAGATTTTCCATAAGTGAAACCATGTTTACTATCCAATAGAATTCCAAACTTTGTTAAATAATTTTGCAAGGCATCTTTTATCAGACTTTCCAAATACTTTCCTACAACTAATGTAAGACTAATAGGCTTATAATTACTGGGACAATTTTTATTACCTCCCTTGAAAAGAAGAGTGACATTAGCTACCTTCCAAGCCTTTGGCATCTGCCCACTATTCAAGGACTTAAAAAATAGTAGTAAGTGGCTCATATCCAATCCTTAACTTCTTTCAAAACCAAAGAGTCTTATCCTTCTTTAAACTTCCCAATTATTTCTTAAAAGCCTCAGAATTAATTCAGTCATCATGTTCGATCTTGTTTCCATCTTTCAACTGTTCAAGATGTGGAATACTGCTTAAATCTTTTTCAGTAAAAACTGAAGAAAAATCAGAATGTGATAACCCGGTTTTTTCATAATCATTAGATACAAGTCTTTCTTTATCATCCCTCAAAGGTCCTACCCCCATCTTAACATTTTGTTTACTTTTAATGTATTTACAAAAATCCTTACTGTTAATTTCTACATTTCCAGTCAACCTTTTTTCATACGTATGTTGATTGAAATCCTGTATTTAAAGAAATAAAGATATTAATTTGACCGCAAATGTTTTGCAGGTATTTGCTAGTAAACATTATTTGACGCTCAAATTCAATTGTATTGGTTAGTTCGAGCAGTGTGTGGTTTCAAAATGTAAAATGCGAAACGCCACTTACTTAAGAGAATAATTTTATTTTCTGAATTAATTACGTTTACTTCAAAGATATTGTTTTAAAATACACTTTCAAACACTTTACATCGTAAAATATTTCAATAGATAATGGTTGCATATTCTAACTGCATTTCATGATTATGATAATAATTTAGTGAATTGTATATTTATATTTAAGAAAAAGTATGAATTTTACTTTTTTTCATAAAAGTTGAATTCAATTGTTGCGGTCTTAGAAGTAGAAAAGATTTTGAAAATAAACATTAAATATTTTAATAAAACATGATTTTCAACAAATTCATCAGAGCCGGTATTGACTGTACATTCTGTATTTTAGGGTGTTCTTGCTGGTATAAAATTTGCTCACTTTCTTTTGCGATGAAAAATTTGAATACAAGTGATGTAATATGTAAAATTTGTTAGAGATTTACGCAGAAATTTACTTTTACTTTTACCGGATATCACATTGCTGATATCAAGAAGACTACACATCGAAAGTTTTCCTCACATTGCAAGATGGAAAAAAAAGTTACGTTACGCTAAATGTTCAGTTTGATATCTGGAAACTATTATTAGAAAATTACTCCATAGGAAGAATTACCAGAGTTTAAATCAGGATCAGAAAGTTATAATCTTCATGTTTGATAGCATCGTCCTACGGAAATCATAAAACTAAGCTCTAGTTTCTTGTTGTTGTTTTCTTTCCGGAAAGGCCGAGTCTATTTTTGTATACTTGGGAAAAGAATATATAACTATAGTGAAATTTAAAGCACAAATTAGTCTTACCATGCTATATTTTCATTAGTTTAAAGTCCAAATTTCAAATGTCATAGGTTGATCAACATATTTTTATAAACTGTTTTATTATTTTATGTTTCAAATAGAGTATACATTTGGAGAGTTTACATAAGAAGGAAGGCTAAAAAATAGTAGCATTCTAATGTGTCATAAGCGTAATATTTTTCATCAGTACAGACACGTTGATGGAGGCAATTACCATTATAAAATAAATATCTTAGAAACCTGGAAAGGGATTGTTGTTAGTTATTTACGTGCTCTATAGTTCTATGACGTAGGAGCCAACCTGAATGGTACAATGGATTATTTATTTCTTCTAGGAGATGCGAATATTTATAATTTTGAAATGGAGGCTACATGAACTTTAAAAGCTGTTTTTACGAGATCGTTATTCATCGAAACAGAGCTACTTTTTGAGCCACCAGGTGGTAACTTTTACTGCAATTGAATTAGTAGCTAAAACATCATTAATTACAGAATAACAAAAATATATCAGTTAATTCTACAATAAGACAATTATTATACATTCGAATTTTATGTACAGCAATATACTTATAAATTTCATTAAAAACAAATCTAATAAGTTAGTATAGGTGGGTTAAATAAGTGAGAAAATTAAGAATAATTTGTATATATATATATATTATTCAATTTAAGGATTTCAGTACTGAATAGCTTGATAATTAAAACTATTAATGAACCACATTCACTACGTGTAATTTGAGTTGATCAAATACAGTAAACAACTTTAGCTAAATGTTATGTTCTAGTTACGTTATTGATTTTGCTTAGCAATTAAATCTCTATTAATTAACCATTCTCAAGATGAAAGTTTAATTTTAATTCAAACTTATTTGTATGCATACTGAAGTATAGTCTACGTGTTATGAGCCTTCCGTGAGGTAAACTCCAGATACTTTTAAGTATAATTGGAGAAGTAATGTCTTTGGGTTTTATATTAAAAAAAAAACTACATATTTATGTATATATATATAATTTGTTCTGGACCAGAAACCGATTTTTCAGCTTCTACAATAACTCAAGCACTTACTTCTATGTGATGGAAAATAATAGCACACAGATACACCTTTAGACCACGTAACTCTCATTATGTTAGTATGCATATATGTTGGAAACGATTTTCCTATGTACAAGAAGGTCATGTAGCGCTAAAGCCGCTAGGCTAATTAGTTGCGCTTATAAATCCAGTTCTGCATAATTTATTAGTACCTATTCAATATTTACCTTAACAAGCAAAAACACTTAGGCAAATAAGATGAACCATTTTGAAGCGAATAGAGATAAGGTAAAATTATATTGGTCACGTGGACGCCACATGTAAATGACATTGAATGCAAATACGTTTTAATTGCACATATAATCTTTTAAGCTTCACTTGTAGATATAAAATAGATACCCAGTTGGAAGCTTTCGTAGAGATACGTTTTTATAGTATAATAAACGTTCAACCATTATAAATCACGACAAAAATGTTCTGTTCTTTACAAATTTATAATTAAAACTTGTGGAAAGATACAATCGTAGCTAAGATGGTGAAATACACATCTGTACAATAAGTTACTAGTATCATCTCTACTTCCTGAAGTTGATCAAAGTTCATACACTAGCAACCAATAAGAAGCTTTACTGAAACGTACAGGTGCTTAAGAAACAAGTACAAGTTGTTATATAGTTACTACACGAAACTGTAAATCCTGCCATTGAAATCTCGAAGCAAAAATACTATACAAAACACATGTAATAGTTTTATGTTAGGCTGTGAAAAATAATAAATACTGATTGAGATTACATAAACTTTACGCACAATAGTCAATATACATTTTTTATATCTTAGATTTCTTCCTTGAACAATGCCAAATTAGACTAAATCCCTAAGAGCATGCATTAATTTTTATTGCACAACTGTGATCAAGTTACCAACTGAACGTTCTAATCCTGGAAAAGATTTCTCTACATGTACTTCTGTTGCAAGTGAATATTTTAGTATATTTCTCTACATATACTGCTGTTGCAAGAAAATATTTTCTTATATTTCTCTACATGTACTTCTGTTGCAAGTGAAGATTTTTCTTTATTATGACTAATCAGAAGAACAGCAATTCAGTGATCACGTTGAATTTTATCGCATATGTTTAGCTTAAATTAAATGATTTATAGCCCCTCCCAGTTGACTCAGCAGTAACACTGAAGGTTTATAACGTCAAATATCGGGCTTCGAGCACAACAAGTAGCCCATTTTGTACGTTTGGAGTTAATAGCAAACAAATAAACAAAACATTTTAAGACTGGTGAAGCACTGTAGTTGAACACTTGAACAAGAAACAAAAAAACAAATGATACCTTCCGGCTGCGGATACAGGCTATAATTATCCGTCCGAATGAACTTAATTGTTTAACTTATTGTTTATGATTGCTTGGTAATAAAATAATTATAACATAATCTATAAAAGGATTGTCAAACAAACATATATCTACGTGTCATCATTAGACAACTTTAAATATCGTGGATAAGGTTTTCCACTCATACTTGGCTGATTTAGATTATACTATCTGTAGTTGACAAAAATATTTTTGCTAATACTGATCGTAAATATATTTTTTGTGCATAGTACCAGGAAATACCCTCCTAGGAAGATGATAGTACCAGGAAATACCCTCCTAGGAAGATGATAGTACCAGGAAATATCCTCCTAGGAAGATGATAGTACCAGGAAATACCCTCCTAGAAAGATGATAGTACCAGGAAATACCCTCCTAGGAAGGATGGTGATTAAAAAGTAACTGAAAAAAGTGTCGATTATTCAGTTATTTCAATCCCAACGACAGGAAGCCCAAATGCTTTTATTCTGGTTCTAATGAATTACTGGTTTCCGCTAGGATGAGTTTATGTTTGAAGCTCTACGTAATCCTGTCTATAGATAAGATTAAGATTTAAAATCTTGAGTAGTGTGGTTGTTTTTATGGCTTATATTAAGACTCGCCTAACTTTGCCTCAGACTCGAAGGTAAAGGAACCACCGTCAAAGAGCAAGACGCAGCAAAACTTAAACCAAACATCATGTGTACTCCAGGTTCTAGTAGCTTTCTAGTTTCCAAGTTAAGTATATCAATTTAATGCTCCAAACGAAGCCACTTTTAAACCTTCTATTTGTTATTCTAAATCTCATTAAGTGTAATTATTATTCGTTTCTATTTTATTCATTTTTATACTTAATTTTGGAATTTATATGTTAATTCATCTGGTTTTCAGTGTCATTTTAATTTACCTTAATGCGTTTTAATGTTTATTTTTATATATTATATATATATCGTCCATGGTAAGGAGATTATGTTATGTCACTGTTACGCTCTCTTTCCTTTAGAAGTTACAATTAGCATAACAGATGTGTTATCTAAATTATTTTGCAGTTCTGTTATAGGTTCTTTAACCTGCTAATGGATTAGAAATACAGATATGTGTCAACTATGGAATTGCAATTTAATTAAAACTATAGTTATCATAGAATTACAATTAGCTATTTAGCCAAATTATAGCTATAAATATATATATATCACCCAAGGTAAGGAAGCTGCTGTGTCACACTTTTCGTTATATTTTACTTGTTAAAATCAGCATCATAACTGTTGTGTTATAATTATATATGTGATACATTTCCATACACCAAGGACAAAGTTGAAATACTTTTATAATGAACTTCCCCACTAGGAAATTCCAACGAAGCAACAGCATTTATTGGAATTATTAGTTGTATTTTGATAAATCTTTATAGCTTTAACTTTTATACTATTTTTATACTCAGTGGATGCAAATCCATATCAAACCAATTTAAGTAATAAAGAAGCAAATATAGTGTAATAATTTATATATGTGCATACACTAACTCTGATATTATATGATTTTAAAATTTAGGTTTACAAATATCAAGCAATTCATTTTATGAAACTAAACAAGATTTTTTTTTATATTTAATTTAAACTTTATTTCTAATTATGCGATTTATCCTTGATGATATATATATATTGGCTTCATACGCGAAAGCCAACCCAGAATTATGTCATTGAAAATAAAAAATATTGGAACGCAAAAGGTTCGACCGTTCTTAGAAGCTATTTCAATCTGAAATCGCTCTATCCAGATTACATTTGAATTAAAAACATTATTGATAAAAATGAAGTTCAAACTTTAAAGAAAACTTAACTTCTGAAGCTAATTACGAAACATATCCTTTGAAGATATGCACACATACTCATATAAATATTCATATATATCTTAGTTACGACTACATACCTTCGAATTTATTAGATTAGAAAAAGTGTGACGTCACACTTCTGTTATTCATGCGTTTTCTTTATCCTTAAACTTCTCCATACAGACTGGACAACATACTTTAGTTTAATAATTGTTGACGTGTCTTATGCACAGTTCTTGTATTCGTATTATTAAATAAATTCGCCACAGAAAACACTAGAAAGAGCATGGATAAATTGTTGCTTCATGAACTAGCTGTGATAAAACGTTTGTCCAATGGGATTAATCGATTTCTTTTTTATAGAATATTGAAAGTTTATTATTTTTGGGGCGAAGATCAAATTTGTTGTCATATAATTGAAAACTATAAGAAATATTTATGGTCAGTTGATTGTGCATAAACTTGTATGTTACAAATTACTCTATTTATTCAACTTTTCTCATTATGACTTTTACATTTCTCCAGTTTTCACTATGAGGTATAAATGATATGTTCTATTACGCACATTTTTAAGCGCATTTATGTCGAAAACCAGTTCATTATAAC
The DNA here is from genome assembly GCF_000517525.1 of Limulus polyphemus. NCBI lineage: Eukaryota > Metazoa > Arthropoda > Merostomata > Xiphosura > Limulidae > Limulus > Limulus polyphemus. The sequence goes on along the minus strand of NW_013666581.1, from coordinate 321,750 downwards.
CTTCTTAATATTCGGTTGGATCATGTTTCGCTTAGATAATAAAGGGGACTTGGCGTGACATAGATGACACAAAATATCCAAAACTGTCTTGTTTGATTGTAGCCTAAATGTGGTCTACATTTGATTACATATGTCATATAGCAAGTCCGCCATTTAAATTAATTTTTTTACGACTGAAATTCCTCTTATGCACTTTGAAATAACTTTGAATATTAATATCAAGATGGAAAGTTGAATTATTGTTTTGAAAGTGCTCTCTTCCCTCATTAAAGAATTGTAGCATAGTGAGTGGGTATGATCATAAAAAATATTCAGGTATACTTTAAATTTTTCATATGTTTTTAAAAAAATCAAAAGATCCAACTCCTATGCTATGGAAACGTCCATCACACCATTACGCAACGTCCAGAAGCTCGCAAAAATAGAATCAAGTGGTTCAGTTGTTCTATCCACATTTTTACACTACCATCAGAACAGAAAAGAGTGGGGCGTAATTCATCATATTTATCTATTAAGATCGTTTACATTGATCATCAGATAAATGCTGTAAAGCATTCTTGGACAAACTAATTTTGTGTTTCATGATTATAATAATTAAAACACTAGATACATCCATGGCACAAAATTAATAGATAGAATAGGAAAATTGAAATTTGTGCATTATGTCAGAAAAGAAATATTGGTTTATATCAGTAGAGAAAAAATGGTTTATATCAGAAGAGAGACATTGGTTTGATAACTAGTTTTGAATAGTATCTGAACAAAAGGAAAACTGAAAAGTAACTTTAAAATATATTAAAATAGATGACGCATGAGCACTGCATGCAGTGACTGGATAGCCGTTAGGCGAAAGTGTCGCTAATTCTGTAAGTTAACATTGCCAGGTTAAAACCTCTACATGACCAAAACCTGTTACCTACTTCCTCGAAACATCTCTGACGCGAGTAAACCCTGGGCAACTACCTCCTCACAGAGATGGGCTAAACGGATACAGGATCTAGAAGAAGGATTTCTCTGACTTCAAAACTCACATCTATGGGTCAAATGGCACTGATATCCACTTGAGGAACATGAGAGACAACTCGAGAAAAAGTACCGAAGCCTAATGTGACCTTGGCGCTGAGAGGCTTAATGGCTGCACGGTGTGCAGTTCCTGGCGAGGCAGTCCGGTATGTGGTCCGGGCGGCACTAGACTAACAGATTCCAACTTGTTGGACATCCCTTGCTCCTTTTCTAACATAGGGTTCTTGTCAGGGTGACTGTATATTTATATTTTATAAAATCTATTGTGGATAATCAGTTAATTACATAAGATCATCGCCGGAGCTGTGGGGATAATCTTCAGTGACTGTTGGAAAGAGAAGTGCAAAAGGAGAGGACGAGGGAAAAGTAGGAGAGGGATTTTCGATTACGAAACTGGTGAAGCCTTCTTGAAATGTTTATTGAACAGAGAGATCACGAAAACCGCGAAGTAAGATCCATGTTTAAAGAAGACTTGAGGAGTATGGTAAATTCATAAGAGTATGAGGATATTAGCAGTTTCTAGTAGATCAAATGCATCCTCAGGCAGAGTAAGGACAGTGCTCCTAGCCCTGATGGAGTACAATACCATGACACCAGGGAACTAGATGACAGCAAACTGAGTAAGATTGTGGGAGAATTCAATGGCAGTATAAAAAGTCAGATATTTCCAGAAGGATAGCTACATAAGTACATGAAGCCACTGCCTAAACCAGGGAAGACTCACACATAAACAAGTGGCTACAGCGTAATTACGATGCATAATGTGTATAGCAGGCTTCTTTAAAAATACCATTGCTATGAGGTTGATATTTGATTTGTAAGATAGAAATCCTGCCCGAGACTCTTGGAAATTATAGGCCAAAAAAAGGACACATGGGCTAATGCAGAAGTATTTGCTTACAATGTGTATGAGAGTTTCAGAAAAAGTTTGAAATGTTGGCTGCTGTGTTGTACTTGGAGTATGTCTACAATGGGGGGAAAAATAACCATTTCATGCACACCTTGATGAAATACGAAACTGATATCTGTATAATCAATTGGATCACAATGGCATTATTTGAGAGGAAGATATGTAGACATTACAGTCTAAGAATATTGTAACGGGACTGCCTCAGGGATCACCCATATCCCATGTGCTATTCAACATTTATACATCAAATGTGGCGAAGATGCAGTCATTAGGCCTTGGAAGAACATTCACAATCACATCTAGAACATTTCGAGCATGTTTCATTGCTACACCATTTTACTTTATACTTACAAGTTAACCTCTTCATGTTGGCTTTCATGGTCTCCGATCAGGTCACGGATCCAATCCAGTGACCTAGACCTCAAAAATACTACCAAACCTCTTCTTTCTGTCCAATAAAAACAACCAAAACCTTTCCTTTTTTTATCCACATCAAATTGCCAGGCTGACTCGTGTGGCAGATATTAAAATATTCAGCACATTTTTCATGGAAGGTACAAACGCAGTATTCCCATTATATTAAAATATTCAGCACATTTTTCATGGAAGGTACAAACGCAGTATTCCCATTATATTAAAATATTCAGCACATTTTTCATGAAAGGTACAAACGCAGTATTCCCATTATATTGAAATATTCAGCACATTTTTTATGGAAGGTACAAACGCAGTATTCCCATTATATTAAAATATTCAGCACATTTTTTATGGAAGGTACAAACGCAGTATTCCTATTATGTTAAAATATTCTTTTTTCATGATAATATTTATATATTTTAATGCCACAAAGTTTTTTTTTTCACTGGAAACAAATAAAAATCCATATTACTATAAATTTCTGTTATTTTAGTAGCTTCATTACATCAAATAATAATTAAGTTCGAATAAGATAATTAAACGTTCTAGTTAGTACAAATATAACATAATAGTCTTCCAACTGTTATTATTAAACGAATTATTATAAATTTTAAAAGTACAACGGAAATAAAGTTGACATTTTTTCTAACACAAATAAAATAAAACAAAATGCATAAATCGGTTCTGCGATAAATTCCTTGACAGACTGTAGCTTAATAATCAAGTTTGTTTGTTTGTTATGGAGTTTGCGTTAAGCTACACGAGGGCTATCTGCGCTAGCCGTCCCTAATTTAGCAGTGTAAGACTAGAGGGAAGGCAGCTAGTCGTCACCACCCACCGCCAACTCTTGGGCTACTCTTTTATCAACGAATAGTGGGATTGACCGTCACTTTATAACGCCCCCACGGCTGAAAGGGCGAGCATGTTTGGTGGGACGGAGATTAAAACCCGCGACCCTCAGATTGCGAGTCAAGCGCCCTAACCACCTGGTCATGCCGGGCCGTAAATTGGTGTTTGGTGTCTTCTACTCTTATTACCATTTGACTTGGATTTGCAGAAGTTCTGAAAATCTTAACATCTAACATGAACCTTAACATGACCAGAGTATTGTATTGTGTAGGATTTTGTGATAAACCTTTTCTTGACCAGTGAAAATCTAGAACAACTGTCTTTGGATCTCATCTGTATACAGTTCCTCAAAAATATATGCTACTAACAAAATCTTTATAATTCAAGGCTTCATTTTCAATTCCATGTCTTACACTATCGTTTTGATATTTGGTATTTCTAGCCTTGTAGACACCTTAAATGACACATGGGCTAAAAAGCCAGATCAGAGATCCCTAAGGTTCAGACTTAGCTATCACTAATTTGAAGTTGCCATTAGAAGAATGAAAATCAGTTAACAGCGTCGGCCGTCTACGAGGTTGCTACTAATCGTATACTGGCATTTACTGTCACAATGATTATGCTCCCACAGCTGAGATTGTGTAGCATAATCAGCGGCATATCGCGGCTAGAACTTTGGAATTTAAGATCGGAAGCCTGGCAAGCTAACCACTAGAGTACAGTATCGTTTTCGTAAAAAACAAACATTTAAGAAGTATTTACATATTTCAAACACTTTCAATCTGCCTTCACGGATAAAATACAGTTTGTGCTCATAAAGTTTCTCCGTTTATTACACCATTGGTTATACGAAAAACTCCCTTCAAACAAAGTTACTTCACTAATAGGATTCAGAGTTAGATTGAGAAACGTTGTTCGTGAAACACACATTATTGATTTATCCGTTAACTAGTTAAACTTACTTGAAACAGTTTAGGAATTTACCGCGTTACGTTTTAGTTCACATAATGAAATAATTTCCGTTTGTCCAAGTCACGTGAACTCTACTAGGATTTAATCTTTTCTACTCCAAACGAACCATTTCCTATGTGATTACTGAGTTAGACACAGCACATCAAAAATATCTAAATAATTACGACTTAAATTCCTATTTAAACCAATACGTGGTTAACAGTTTGACAAATCGTACCTTTGAGGATTTTTAAAGTCTTGTTACTACGTGACATGTATCATTTCTGAAATTTTACAGGAGTTTCTATTTCCAAATATCAAAGTTGGTTGTGTATAGATGAATATTTTATGATTAATGTACAGTTTTAACCATACGAAAGACTATATAATATTCTGGAAATATTTTTGTATTTGTATAATACCTACTTTTTAAAATGTAATCTTGGACTTTTGTGGTAGAAAAATAAAAATACAAATCATAAGGGTAAATGGGTAGTTTCAGTAAACCTAATTTATAAGCAGTAGTATCGTTATCGTAATTACATGGTTCCTGATTACTGAACTGTGGTATTGTTATTATAATGACTTGGAACCTAATTTATAAACTGTAGTATTGTTAACGCAATTGCATGGTATCTGGTTTTTAAACTGTATTATACTTGTAACTATAAGGTATACTTAATTTTTAAATGTGGTATCATTATTGTAACTACTATATGGTGCTTAATTTTTAACTGTGGTATTATTATTGTAATTATATAGTACCTAATTTTTAAACTGCGGTATTATTATTATTGCAATTATATGGAACCTACTTTTTTAACTAGATGTTTTGTGCTTTTTTAACGCTTTTATTTAAATCATTTAGCTATTTCGTCATATTTCAGTTAAATGTGTTTGCTTGTTCTCAAAAAGTAGTTGTTATCATGTCTTACTCAATATTAAACCTATCTATCATTTCTAATACGGCATTTTTCTTCATTTTCATTTGGAAAGATATTTGAGTTCAACATACGTGTTAAGTGCCGATGCTTATGCTAGAGTTATCTTATGGCAAAAATGTCGAATTTTTTGTTGTTTTTAAGTTGAACACAAAAAAAAATCTAGTAATAATTTTCTTTACTAGTCTACTATTAAGAAAAGTAGATAAACGTAGTTACTTTATATTTTGTTCATCGAATATACAATTCACATTTCATTCACAGATCAAGTTCTTTCAACAGCTTTAAAGTTTTACTGACAATAGGAGTTGTTGCCTATATACACATTGCAGGTGTCAATTATTCGCGGAGCACACTAGGGATTTATCTTTATCTCAACCCCTCCACCTACCCACCCTTCTTCGCTCTATCTTCAACTATAAATGACACACCGACCGCATATTTTTTATTAGAGAGTCCGAAAAGTAGACATCACGAGAGCATAAATACTGCCCTAGGATCACAGAACCACAATGAACTCACAGGATGTGATTATCTCGCTTATGTAGGCCGACACCAGATGGAGACCGAACCAAAAATGAGAAGAACGAAAGGCCAAGTTATTGTTAATTATAAAACGCACGCATGTAAGTGATATATATCTATGATATCAATTAAAAATCGTTACTAAGTCGTTCTAGCAGAATGAATTCAACCAGAAATTTATTTTTTTTTCCGTGGTAACGTAACCGTATTTTTATTTTTTTAAAGACGTGCATATTAAAGGCAACAATATACATTTATTCATTTTAACAACGCACTTCATTATCACTTTGCAGTAAAATGTATTCTTCCTTCACTATTTTCTTGATTGTACTTTAATGTTTTAATTGAACTTTGATCATCACTGAACTAATTATTTAATTGTAGTCCAACGTATGTAGATGCGTATATTGTGTGTGATTACGTTCGCCAAAACATAGCAAACTAACGAATTTGTTATTCTTTGATAGGTTGTTTAGGTAAAGAATTCATGATGAAACTTCGTTGAATGGACAGCAACTGCCTGTTATAGAAACACAAGTGTAGAGGACGACGTTTCGAAAGTCTTCCGCCTTTCGTCTTCACCTAAAAGAGCCAATAAAAATATTGTAGTGTATGTGAAATAATGAGAGATGAACGCATTCATGTTGAGAATTTCTTCTTGGCATGAGGAACTGAAAAAAAACAAAAAAAAAAACAATGATGAAACACTTATTATCACTTCCATAAAAAATATCATTAATGTTCACTTCTGTGGGATAAGTGTCAAGACACTATTAAATTCATAAAGACTGAATGTTTTCTATAAGATTTGATTTCCTATTTCCTAACGTAGAAGGATTGTGTTGTTATTTATCGTTTCAAAAGTAATGCAAGTTTCTGAATAACATGCGAAATCAGAAAATTAGAAATATGACAACAAAACAGTATAATAAAAGTAATGAAAACATGACTCACATATAACTTTACTTACACACACACACACATATTTATATATATGAGATCATAATGGTCAGACAGTTCATGACAATTGTAATAGCAACAAAGGCCTTTGGACAGGTCACATTACAATGTTGGAAGTTACTTGACTGTTTATATTGTCAAGTATGGAGAGAGAGAGAGAGATAAACCAGGGGATGATTAGTTTGTTTTTAATGTGTATTCATAATAACGCATCTGTCGTGATGACAGGACTGACGAGAAACACATCACGTACATCTGGCAGATGACGATCGGAGATGAAGGTAATAAACATTCATATAACGAACGAATAAGAGAAATAAAGACTAAATTATAATTACTTTGTTAATAGTTATGCTGGTTAATATGAATTTACGTGTGTGAATGTTCAGTTTATGTGTCAAAATAAACAGTTGTTCTCATATTTCCGTTGACTTTTCTTTGCTGTTTTTAACATCAAAAACATTTTACAAAAATCTTTCACTTACCAAATTTAGTAACATAAAACCAAGTAGCTAATGAAATGTCTATTTCTGAGAACTTATAGAACCAACAGTTCTCTAAGTTAAGATCTCATAATTTCCCTCCTAGTTCTCATTTGATGTTATCTTCCTTTTTAAAATAATAATGAATAAAAGTTTCCTTTATTATAGCCCCCCAGTGGCATAGCGGTATGTCTGCGGACTTACAACGCTATAAACCGGGTTTCGATACCCGTGGTGAGCAGAACACAGATAGCCCATTGTGTAACTTTGTGCTTTATTACAAACAAACATCGTAGTTTTTATTTCTTTTCTCTAGGTGACAAATTTGTCAAGAAATATATTTGTTTAAGACGATAATC
>NW_013666581.1:287355-313506 GCF_000517525.1 Limulus polyphemus | reverse complement strand
AGAAGAGCAAAGAGCATTCTTTTATGTCTTATGAAATTAAATACTTAAGGCCAACAGCAAATAGTTAATCGCTAGCTGTACGACTTAGTCGGGTTAAAATACATATTATAATATATATGTGAGGTGAAATATTAAAGATAAAGTAAATATTGACAAATTATTTGTGTGTGTGTGTCTCATTTCCGCTGGAAATTGAACGCCCTATTTGAGCGTTTTTAAGTTTGTAAACTTAGCGTTGAACCACTGGGGGAGCCTATTAATTATGATACTATATTTTATAAGTAGACTTCTTTCATTGCTTCCTTTAGCAAGGATTTTAAATAAACTGTGACGTAAACTGTAAACTTAGCGTTGAACCACTGGGGGAGCCTATTAATTATGATACTATATTTTATAAGTAGGCTTCTTTCATTGCTTCCTTTAGCAAGGATTTTAAATAGACTGTGACGTACACTTACATCTCATTCACTGAAAGCGTGATAACAAATACTTGTTTTATTTAAGGACATCAAATTTATATCTTCTTTTATGCGTTTTTCTAACCGAGACACCTAGAACCACATCTCGGATATTTAACTTCATATAAAACATTAATGTTTGAACCATAAATTTTTGGTTTTTTTCTGTTTTTGAGTATTAATGTGTCAAGAAAAGCGCGTTGGCGTTCCTGTTGACGTTATACTGTGATTTTGTGTTTTGAAGCATTTTAGCAATCAACTTAAGAGTATAAATGCATAGTAGAAAGTCAACAGGAATACTAACTTGATATTCTTGCCAAATAAAGTAATACACAACAATAATATCAAGTTTAAATATGAAGTGTACAATAAACACAACAACAACAACAAAAAAAAAACATTTACTAGTTTGTATTTTAATTGTGGGACGTTTATTTTACAGTTATATAAAGCAAACTTAATTAATGAATTAGTTCTTCGTAATTACAAAATTACTAGTATGTGTGATTATCTTCGTAACAAGTTTGAAAATATTAAGGTGTTGTTAAACAGAATACCTTTCCAAATAACATGGTTGATAACACCAAACGTGATTATTTGGTTAGACTCAAAAATCCTAAGCAGATAAAATGAAACGTCCTAAGCCTTCTTTATTAATAATCTTACCATATACTAGAAAAGTATTTTACATGTAAATATAATCCAGTTTGTAAGCCTTTCCACGAACTTATTCACAGATTAATTTAAGATTTATCATTAAATTAGAAGAGAGATTTCTCTAATGACGTATACGAATTTAAAAGTCCTGAATGTAGTTCTAGGTGATGTACCCGTCCTTTGTCCAGGTTATGAACTTGCAAAAATGTAGGGGAGGATACTGTGATAAATAGAACAAAAATCCTAACTTTAACACAATTTATTTATAACATATTATTAAATTATTCATTGTTACCTCACCAAAAAGAGATATATATATAAGACGTTTGTATGCCTTCCCCACACTTTGTGTATATTGTGTTATAGAAAGTTTAATACAATTATTGTGTTTTTGGTGTAAGGACGTGGCGTCATCTATGAATGTAGTTAACGTTATCTTACGTCAAAAATAATAAATGCTCATTAGCAGAAATAATGGGGTGGGGAGGGTTATTAGCCTCCACTAACATGCCTCTTGTTTAAAGTATCATTCCATAAAGTTTGGTTAAGATTGGCCCATCGACCTAGGAGTAGTTAAATAACGGACAAACAGACAGACACAGAGATTTCTGTGCTTTATATATATGTCATGCGCCCAGTGAATGTGACATAGGAATACACAAGTTACTTTTAAATTATTGCTAGGAAAAGTGATCAAAATGAAAAGTTTATATATGAAAGAGACTCTTGTAATACATAGAGATCGCAGCTCGATTAATGAAGTAAGTTCAGCTGTTACTAATGTAAATACATGCTATTCCTAACCTACCTGCAATAATTCCCCATCATGAAGATTTTAAGAAAACTTAGTAGCGTTTGCCAAAAACGTTATATTTTAATATTTATATATTTTGAGAAAGTTAAATGAAATACTATCTTCAGCAAGTTCTGGTAGCCAGACTGGAAAATTTATCGAGATACTAATATCAACTTTTATAGGGTGTGTAATTTTGCCTTTTGGATACTTTTCACATTGTATAATCATTTAAAGACTATACAGTGGGTTTTTTGGTGACTCAGCGTGAACTTGCAGGCACGAAACGCTAAATATCGTGATTCGGTGCCCGCGGTGAGCAACGCGCATTTCGCCCATTTTGAAGCTTTGCGTATTAAAACAAACTATACAATATCATTTTGTGAAGTACTCCATAGGATGACTCCTACTCGGCATAGCCAGTTGGTTAAAGCGCTTGACTCGCAATTTGAGGGTCGCGGGTTCGAAACCCCATCCCACTAAGCATGCTCTCCCTTTCAGCCGTAGGGGCCTCATTAGGTGACGGCCAATCCCACTATTCGTTAGTAAAAGAGTAGCCCATGAGCTGGCGGTGGGTGGTGATGAATAACTGCCTCCCTCTAGTCTTTTACTGCTAAATGAAGGACGGCTATTGCAAATAGCCCTCGTGTAGCTTTGCGCGAAATTCAAAAACAAATGAAACTATGAGTTTCTTTAGGAAACGTGATATGGCTTTCTAGAAATCTCGTGCATGGTATTACAGATAATGAATTATGCTGTATGATCAATAGTCGAACATTCATGATATAATTTTTGGACGATACTTATTATCAATCTCTCGAAAATATTTGGTTGTCATTTTCTATATGGAACTTTTTTACCGTCTGAATGATGCATATATAATCTTACAAAATACGCGATCAGATTAGAATCATCTGGAAAAAATATGGTATCAACCTTTCGTAAATGTATGTGATATAGTTGGGATCATATATACGCTGTGTTATCAGTGTCTAACCTTTTCGTAGTATTATCTCGTTTATCATAAGAACAAATTACGCTGGATAAATGCTTGTTTCCTTAAGATGAAGCCGAATCAGCTATCCAGCATGGTTAACAATTATCTTACCAAAGCTAAAATAGAACACATGGTACTACTGATAGTCTTGTTAACATCATCCTGCTCCCACCAATCAGAGATGTTCATCACAATCTTGTATAAGTTTATTATTATTACTGTTCATTGATATGTGATGTAATTCTATAAAGTACATGGTGCCTACAAATGGTTATGCACATCTTAAAACGTAATAATTTTTAAACAAAGACACGCAGTAAAGTACTTTTTCATCTATGAAATCTCGAAGTATATATAACCTCCACGTAACCCTCGTTGATCTTGTTGTATTTATGCAGACTACTACGCCATTCATCAAACACATTAAAAAACACGCATTCCTGATTTGCTTCAAATGTTTCCTTAATGCAATCTTTGACACTGACAAGTATAGCCGGATATGGAGTGTAAACCATATAGTCTTGATGCGTCCTCATAACCAAAAAGCACAAGAATGTTGTGGATGAAAAGCACGGTTCCTCAAGCAATGCTGCCAACAGTTACCCAGTGAGAGTGATACTGACGCATCTGGGACTATTCTCACGCTCACATACATTAGTTTTGGTCAGATTAGCAGCTTTCTATAATGCATTGCGGTTGGTTGACCAGATGAACCCAGATAGAAAACGGCACCACATTTAGCTAAGACACGAAATTGCATCAAGTTACTTCATTGAATAAAAAATACTCTGAGGGAATATGCCCCAGACCACTCTAGAAGGAGAACGTCTTCGGCACTCACAACACTTTACCTTGCGATACAATGTTACTTTTTCAAAAGTCTCACTGAAATGGATTCCAATAAGTTGGTAGCCCTGCGAATAGTGAGTCATCCACAAAAAGTAAAATTGGATGGTTCCTCACCTTGCTTATAAAACAGACAAAATAGCTTGCCATTAACACTATTATTATTCAAACGGTGGTAATGAAAGTCCACAAGCATATCAACATATATGTTTGTGAAGATCCAAGTAACTGTTTCCTTTTTAAAGAAAAGGGGGCTATTGATCATCGTCGTTATATAACTGCTGTAAATGAGTTATGAGCTTTCTCAAGTATCATTGAAAATATTAAGTTACTAAGGCGAGAGCGTTATAAATTACGTTGAGTGTTTCCGTGGTCCTCATAGAGCGTTATAAATTACGTTAAGTGTTTCCGTGGTCCTCATAAGGAACTTAGACCTTCAGTCCTTGAACTTCTTATATATCGCTTGGGATTTTCATTGTACGAAAATAATAGGTTTAAATTTTACATGCCACAGAACAGTGTATACTTTGTACCGAACATTCTCATTTTGACATTATATGTTGACATACATTTAAATCTTGGTTCAGGCCAGAACTGGTCGGAGAGAATAAAGCTTGAGCGCTTTTAGACCAGCATTTATTTTACAGTATGTTTTTGTTTTACCTTTCTTTGTTTAGGAGATCTCATATTTTAAAATTCATAAGTCACCCAATCATTTCCAGACGACAATATTATTTATCATTATTCCCCAGATCCTTTCTTTCTGTAGACATAAAGATAAATGTGTGTGCAAAGTTTGTTTATAAAGTATTTTTAATATCAGCCCATATTTAATATTACTTTTAATCTTTATTCCAAAATCGTTATTTTTGCTTAGATCATTGTTTAATAGTACAGCTTTGTGGACACAAGCCTTGAAATTTTATTCACATATCTTCTGATCAGAGCAGGCTATTTACTTAGAGCGAAATTAATAACGAAGTCGATAATCAGTATAACTCATTAAATACACTTTTCAGACTTATCCACATATAAAGATAAGAACGCGTTGTTTCATCAGTTGGGTACTCTCGCTATTAACGATATTTTCGGCCATAAGCCCAATAATATCTCACGAGATTCGGCAAGCTTATGGGGTTTAGTTTAGCCCGAAATATGAATTTTAAACTAGTAATTCAAATCAATAATTATAATAAAAACTTGATAATGAACAACAAATTAAAGCAAACTAATAGTCATTACATTCGATATTGTAACTATTATCACCAATATTATTAATGAAAGGAACAATGAATAATAAAAATAGCATACCTTATTTAGAGAACCTATAAACACTAGTTCCTGTGTTGAACCACAGTCGTTAAGATATTTCTTGGGAAACTTGCTCTATGTCTAATATCGCACTATACCTAAGAAACTCAGTGTGGCATCGATGAAAATTAATGCCATGTGTTTTTGTCAAATTCTAATAATTTTAATTATAACCTAATATTAAATCCTTGAATTTTGTTAAATCGTAATATTGTTGGTGTTTCCTTTATCACACTTTTTTAAGTAGGAGATTTAAAATTCCTGTGTTATCGATTGTATTTAACTAAGTAATAGTACAACATTACAATGTATCGTTCACGAGCAAAGTTTTACAAAAGTGGTAGAAACATTAAGTATTATTGACTTAGAGATGATAGTGTGAGGAATCATATCGGATTTATAACACTTCCTCAATCTAAAATAACTAACTATACAAACAGTGAAAAACCCTTTTATAAAAAAAACAGTTTCTTTAATTTTTAATCTTAGTCTTAGCTTTCTGTTGCAGGAATATATGCATTTTAAAACAGTTAAAACCCATGAACAATAGGTAATTTGTCCTATCAAAAACTGTTCTGTAGTTTGATGTATAACCTAGTATTCTAAAACTTCCATCCCTCTTCTTTAAATGTACATAATCAATATGTTTATATCTTTCAAATGTCTTTCTTTTGTCACCTCAATTTTCTAATAACTTGTAAATATATTGATAAACAAATGATGAAACCTGTTTTGAATAATCCTAAAAACACATAATTTGTTATATTAAAACAACTGCAGTTGGTAAAAATTATATAGAACTCGCAATTAATTTAGCATGCTATATAGAATAGTCTCATAAGCTGCATATTAAAACGGCATTCTTTTCACCTTTTACTATCACTACTAAACAAAGTTAATCGCTCAAAAACTTCAAAGTTCATTTTTAGTTGTTCTAAATAAAATAGACTATGAAACACTATCTTGTCGAAGATCTTATAAAGTTAGATTTAATAAAGGACATTAAGTTCAGCAGAAGTTTAAGTGTTGCTTCTTCTACTCCGGAAGTATATAATAAATTGATGAGAGGTGTATATAAATGAGTGAATGAAATTAATACATCTAGTCTCTGGTAAATGAGAGTCACGTGACAAAATGCGTAGTTGTTAGTATATGTTACCTTATTTAACTGTAAGACTTGAACCTTGTTAGCATCGGGTTGAGCAACTTGTCCTGGTGAACAAATATATCAACATACGTACGTATACTATTACAAATATACCTAACTTGTTTGCTTTCCCAGCTGACAATAATCTCCCCCCCCCCGGAAGTTCCATCCCTTAATCGGCCCTCCTACTTCTACCTGCTGCTGTCTTCTGAATTACCTGCACGAAAGGGACACGAGAGAAAATGCTTCTCACAATATGTATTGTGCAGCTATTTAATAAAGGCCTCTGTTGATTTAGAAAAGGTCGTTATGTGATATCCTCGTTACCTTGTAGATATATATATATCAGGGATTTCCATAGTAAAGCTATTGTCTACCGTTAAGTGAGCAATAAGTTTACGAACTTATTATGTTAAAATCCGGAGCTAGATTCCCCATGGTGGACAGAATGCAGATAATTTTGGGTAGCTTTAGGCAGAAAAAACAACAAGAAAAAAATAAGTAAAGTAATAAAAAAAATTAAAAAATTAAATAAATGTTATAACAAAAATCAACTAACTCGCCTGTAATTAGCATCATGGTTTAGGGGATGATGTTTATGTATCGCCTATAATTAACATCATGGTTTAGAGGATGATGTTTACGTGTCGCCTGTAATTAGCATCATGGTTTAGGGAATGATGTTTACGTGTAGCCTGTAATTAGCATCATGGTTTAGTGAATGATGTTTACGTGTCGCCTATAATTAACATCATGGTTTAGTGAATGATGTTTATGTGTCGCCTATAATTAACATCATGGTTTAGAGGATGATGTTTACGTGTCGCCTGTAATTAGCATCATGGTTTAGGGAATGATGTTTACGGGTAGTAACATAAGACGAATACTTTTCACAGATAGGTAGGTAAAATATTGCCTTATAATATGTTTAAAATACGAAAGTCAAACCAATTGCAATAGTATGTCAATAATATAAATCCAACCTATTACTTCGACCACTTCAGAATCGTGATTCTTGTACAAACTCAGTTTTGTTGGTACTACTGTGGTTGTTTTTTTTTTTGTTCGTACTACTGTGATTGTTGTTTGTGTTCGTAGTACTGTGGTTGTTGTTTTTGTTGGTATTACTGAGGTTGTGGTGTTTGTTGGTACTACTGCGGTTGTTGTTTTTGTTGGTACTACTGTGGTTGTTGTTTTTGTTCGTACTACTGTGATTGTTGTTTTTGTTGGTATTACTGAGGTTGTGGTGTTTGTTGGTATTACTGCGGTTGTTGTTTTTGTTGGTACTACTGTGGTTGTTGTTTTTGTTGGTACTAATGTGGTTGTTGTTTTTGTTCGTACTACTGTGATTGTTGTTTTTGTTGGTACTACTGTGGTTGTTGTTTTTGTTGGTATTACTGAGGTTGTGGTGTTTGTTGGTACTACTGCGGTTGTTGTTTTTGTTGGTATTACTGCGGTTGTTGTTTTTGTTGGTACTACTGTGGTTGTTTTTGTTCGTATTACTGTGATTGTTGTTTTGTTGGTATTACTGAGGTTGTGGTGTTTGTTGGTATTACTACGGTTGTTGTTTTTGTTGGTATTACTACGGTTGTTGTTTTTGTTGGTATTACTGAGGTTGTGGTGTTTGTTGGTATTACTACGGTTGTTGTTTTTGTTGGTACTACTGTGGTTGTTGTTTTGAGGTAAAAATGATTTAGCACTTTTCCTTCTGAAACGGGCAGTCTTGCCAGGACATTCAAGCTGGAAGCAGCTATTTTAAATTAGACTGAGGAAACACTGATCTTCATTAAGTAATTGCTGTTAATACAAAATAATCTAAAGAAGCAGGTTATTGTAAACGAATCATGATTCTCAAAGGATTAAATTTCAATATAAGACCAGACCATGATTCCCGTCCCATTGTGCAAAAAACAGAAGAAAGAAACGTGCTCTACATTTTGGTACCGTGAGTGCGCTGTAAGTGACGGCCAAATCTCACTATTTGATTAAGGTAGTCCAAGAGTTGGCGGTAGGTGTTGTTGACTAGTTTTGTTCTAATTCATCAGTTCTAAACTAGGGGCGGTTATTGTAAACGGCTATTTTGTAGTGTTGCTATGAATATCCGATACGATAGACAAATAATTGCATAAGCTTTCCCGAGAGATGATCACGTCATTTTGTACTAAAAAAAAGGCACACTAACTTCTCAATTGTTTATATAAGTTTCGAACAAGTGAAACAAAACTTATTGCATAGTCAATTAAAACACCACAATTTGAAAATATATTTTCCTCTGGTGTTTCAAGTAAAGTTTTAACTTGTTCTTCACAACTGGCTGATTCTTAACCCTAAAGGGTTTGGACATAGCCGAGTTGTCAGCGTGTAGGGCTGACAACTCTAAAGGTCCAAGTTTTCAGCCGCGATATGCCGTTGGATAAACTTACCACCTTTGGCTGTAGGGCGCTATAGCTATGACGGTGAAGAATAGCTGTACGGGTTGCGGTGGTGCTGAGTGGTTCCCTTCTTCTGGTCAACAATTCTAAATTAAAGATGGCTATGCCTAAGCCTAAGGGATTTGGTTTCTAGCCTAATCGTTTATATGTAATTTAAGGTACTGTTTATATTAGAAAAATCAAAACCACTCAACCATAAAGAAGATTTCGCGTTAAGGAAATAAATGAAATAGATTTATATTATGAGTCTCATAAATTTAATGATTCCACTGTAGATCATCTTTGCAAATTATCAAATACATGATTAGTTTGTATATAATATAGATTGGTTCATGAATTATAATTACCTATTTCAATTTCAGCAATTAATGTAGTTAACGTAATATATCTTTCTTGCTTATAATGATTAGAATGCAATGAATGACACATCAGTTGGGTACCTCGCTGTTAGCGATATTTTCATCTGTAATACCAAAGGCTATTCCAGAATTTCTGATATATATGGTAAAATACGAATGATAAGCTCTAGAAAGTTTTCAAGAACCGAAATATATCTGCTCCTACACTTTTTAAATAAACTGTATAATGGAAAGTTCAATATATTATGCAACCTTCTAAAATTAAAACTTTCCTATAGATTATCGACACATTCGGTCAAAACTACGTTACATTCGAGCTATGATCTATGTAGGTATTGTTTTGATCAGAAGTTGATCAGGTGATTTATGGGCTGGAATTGGTGTGGTCTTTACACCTTTTGTGATGCTAATCGCGTCAATTTTTATCTGCCTCCATAGAGTTTCATATGCTTTTATATAAACCTGAAATACATTCTAAGAAATTTGGTTCAGCATATTTTTTATTCGTGTTCATTTAGAGGCGAATTTTAAACATACTCACCTTATTATAGTTTCTTTCCCTAACGATTACGTAGTACTTTAAAAATCTCTAGTTGTATTAACCACTCAATTTAAGAGTTTAACAATAACAATTACTACACATTAATCGGATAAACCACGTTATCTTCTACTTTTTACAACCACCAAAAAATCATGTTGTCTTCTATCTTTTACAATCACAAAAAACACGTTATCTTCTACTTTTTACAACCACCAAAAATCATGTTGTCTTCTATCTTTTACAATCACAAAAAACACGTTATCTTCTACTTTTTACAACCACCAAAAAATCATGTTGTCTTCTATCTTTTACAATCACAAAAAACACGTTATCTTCTACTTTTTACAACCACCAAAAAATCATGTTGTCTTCTATCTTTTACAATCACAAAAAACATCGTTATCTTCTACTTCTTACAAACCGCCAAGAAATCATATCATCTTCTAGTCACTCAGCGAGCAGAATGATTTCCAAATCCACGTAGCTTATATAGGTTAGCGTTTTCACAGTATTCCATTGCTTCACACATCCAGATATCTATTATTAACAAGAGCTATTCACAATGTTTTCTACAACCAAGTACATAATACATTATAACGTATCTCTTGCTAACCAAGAAGCCACTACAGACAAGTGTAGCTCCTGCTTTGCATAGTGTTGTTTAAAACTCAGCTGTAACTTCCATACAGTTTATTAATGACTGGATACTTTGATTCACAAGTTGAAACAGTCCTAACGACACTTCCTGGATTAATCTAATATATGCTCGCATAATAGCACATATGGCCTGATGGCTAGAGCGCTCTACTTGCAATCTGTGGGATCGACACCAGGAGCCTAACATTCTCACCGTTTCAGTTGTGGGGCGTTATAAAATGACGGCCAATCCCATTATTCGTTGGTAAAAGTTTGGCCCAATAATTTAGAAGTAGGTGCTGCTGGTCAGTAGTTCAATACTAGGGATTGTGGAAAATAGCCTTAGTAGCTTTGTCATAAACAAACAACAGCAAATATAAAACATTTGATATCATAATAAACTTCTGAATAATCAAAATCAAGACATCAACGAATACATTAAAGAAATAATTAGGGTATGGAAAATATGATTTTACTTTAAAATTCAAATCACGAATCGGTTTAAAATTGTAAACCAAAACATTGATAATGATCACACCAGTGACCAAAAATTTAAAATATTTTGACGGCAAACTTTGAAAACTAAAAGACTTTCGTAAAGTCCTAAAACAACATTTTCACACCAAAAATTATCTTATTAAAAAGGCAATGTAATTAATTGAAATATTTTGGGCCAGGAATTCAACGGGTGTTTGTTACTATAACCAATATATTTGACGTAACACATCTTCTAGGTATCCCTAACTTACCGATTTGGTATCTGTGATTTACTGATTTGCTTTGTATTTTTATTTAACAAACAACGTGAAAGGAAGAGAATGTGTGAGTCTTAAGGAGTTATAATCTTCCATTCAAGTATCTCCTGCCACTGAAACCTTTGGCAAAGGTTCTTTTATGACATTATATTGTGTGCGAAAAATTAATTGGTATGCAATTCGCCATAAAGCGTTGGTTGTATTTTAATGTGACAATTAAGATAACTTAGAAATATTTATCCCATGTTCTATTGTTTGTGGATAGGTGTCTTGCTTCGTAATAGCAGTTTCTCAATTATAATATCGGTGTGTTATTTCCTCATTAGTTTAAAGTTGTCTCTGATAGGCGTCGTTATGAGTGGCACCATTGTTTCATCATGGAAGATCATGCATTATAAGTTGTGTGCTGTTAATGCGGAAACTTTATAACTACAGGAGCAAAAGGACAGTTCCCCTTTATGCATGCAGGACAATACACCACGTTGGCTATATTAAACTCCCAAGATCATTATAAATGTATTCAAGTAGTCACTAACCTAGCATGTATGGATGTCAAGCTATATGGTAATGTCAAAGTTACCGGTATTATAATTATAGTCTATGCTTGCTTCATTGCTTTATTAATATAAATTCACTTTGAAATCTGGTATTTCTTGATACCGCACAAACTAATAGAAAATGAATAAATGACTCAAATTACTTGGTGAAGAAATCAGTATATTGTAAGCCTAAAGTTACCGATTGGATATCGACCTCTTAAACACAGTTTGTTTGTTTTTTTAAATATTCATGTACGAAATTTTTTGTAAGTCCACGGGTTTGTTTGTCACAGACTTGTAAGGCTGTGAATTTGTTTGCTATAGATCCTTAATAGAACAAGATGCACATAAAAATGTGACCAAAATTACCAGTGGTATGTGGACCTCCCAGGTAGTAAACGGTATAAGCCCAAGTCGGCAGTGTGAGAATTGCCTTAAAGCCCCACAGGTAGCGAACAGTATAAACCCAAGTCACCAGTTTGAGGGTTGACTTACAGCCCAAATGGTAGTGAACGGTATAAACCCAAGTAAATAATGTGAGGGCTGACATACAATATCACAGGTAGCGAACAGTATAAACCCAAGTCGACAGTGTGAGGATTGACTTACAGCCCTACAGGTAGTGAACGGTATAAGCCCAAGTTGAAAGTGCGAGGGTTGAGTTACAAGCCCCACAAATAGTGAAGGTTAATACCGAAATCGACGGTGTGAGGATTGACTTACAGCCTCACAGGTAGTGAACGATATAAACCCAAGTCAATAGTGTGAGGGTTGACTTATACCTGTTCTAGTAAACGCTGAAATATAAGTATTAATTACGTATTAATGAAAATTTTCAGTAATAAAAAAGTATTTTCCTTTACTATTAAGATTGTACATTTGATTATTTAATGTAATGGAAATATATAATTAAATACAAAATATTAACCAACATAGCTTTACGAGGTCTTCTATACAATCGGTGCTTTGCCCAGTACGGGTATCGAAACCCGGTTTCTAGCGTTTTAAGTCCGCAGACATACCGCTGTGCCACTGAGAGGATTTAGATGTTTGATCTAGTTGTGAAAATTCATGTCTCTGTATTAGTTGATCCACAATACGAAATTAGATATTTTTGTTCTGGAACAACTAGCTCCCAAAAAGATCCATATCTCTGGTGATTTTGTGTTTACTGTAACTGCTAGTTAATAGCATATATTGACTTGTATTCAATTTACTTTTGAATCTCGTATAAAAGCATATGCAGAGAAAGAAAAACAATTTTTTATAATGTTGCCAGTAACAACCACGTATATTGTTGTAATCTTACAATTATATAGAATACATAGACAATATGATTCCGAAATCACGATTCACTAAACTTCCTATCAGAAAATCTACCATGCCACTCTTGAAAAAGACCCGAAAATCGTGCAAAACTAAAACTCCTGACAGTCACGCTTAAACAGTTTCTTACAACCTGTACGTCGGTCATTTAACTGTTGTAGCTGAATAACAGGTAACTATAATGGTAGCTTATAATTTTTATTGTACCTATACATGTCAGACGTTAGCGTAAATCCATTACTCATTCGTGAATTAGGTAAAACCTCCTAATAGCTGCTTAACCATAATATAGTGGTAATTATCTCTATTCTTTGAAAAAAATAACTCCTAAAAGGTAATAAAGATTTATTTTTATTCAGCAGTGAACAGATTTCTTATACTGTTATAAAGTATATTTGGGAGTCGAAGCAACTGTCTTTTTTAATTTACTTTATTTTACACTAATATATGTGATTCTAAATACTTATTTATTTTACGCTAATATATGTGATTCTAACTACTTATTTATTTTACGCTAATATATGTGATTCTAAATACTTATTTATTTTACGCTAATATATGTGTGATTCTAAATACTTATTTATTTTACGTTAATATATGTGATTCTAAATACTTTTTTATTTTACGCTAATATATGTGATTATAAATACTTATTTGTTTTACGCTAATATATGTGATTATAAATACTTATTTGTTTTACGCTAATATATGTGATTCTAACTACTTATTTATTTTACAATTTCCGTTTATATTAATCTAGTTTGAAACTAAAATTAATATTTTATTGGTTTTAGGATTCACAAAATTAAAATGTTTAAATGTTAATTATAGAAATATTTCAATATTTAAAGATAAGCAAACTGATTTTTTTTGTTTAAATAGTTTTAGGATTAAGATAATGTTTAATAATGTGATCTTAGAATACGTAAATGTCAGCAGTATTAATATTACTTACGTATGCTTCAACAGCATGAAAAGGTAAAACATTTTTCTCAGTCAGTTGTTGGTTTCAATTCCCGTGGTGGGCAAAGCACAGATAGCCTATTACATAGCGTTGTTTTTAACAACAAACAAACTAAACCAATCAGTCGGTTCCACTAATTCTAAACAAAGATTGATTTTATTTAATGATTATACAATCATCTGGTAGAGTTTGAATATTTATTCACGAAACGTCCATAAAGATAGACAAGATTCCAATTCTTGATGTATTTCATAGCGGATCAACATAGAAATAACAGTACCAAAGAAAGAAAGAAATGAGGCAGAGAAAAGCTGGGTTTCCAAAACATCATTGACTTACGTTATGAGCTGCAGAGATATTCGGTGTTTATAATAATTTTGAATGTTGAACAAAGGGTGCTTGTTCTAAAAAACAACAAAATAAACTAAGTAGAAAAAATAAATCCATCATTTTTACTTTAAGAGTAAAAAATGAACAACCTTTCCATGAATATTGTTTTGAAATAGTACATTTTCAAGGAACTAAAAAGATCTATCAAATATATTTTGTGTATTATAAGCCATAAATACTAAGAAATGAATCATATTGCATCCTGTTAGAAATCTATAGAGTAATGAATCATAAGGTATATTATTAATAATCTATAAAATAGTGAAACAGTGTATATCATTTGGGATATTTGGAGTAATGTAACATACTGCATATTATTGGAAATATGAAGTGAAGTAGTGAAATTGTTGTATATTACTAGGGATCTGTTGAGTAATAAAACTGTTGTATATTTAAAACTACATTATAAGAAAAATATTTTATTTTATTTTGTATGAGGTAGTGAAATACGATATAGAGTTAAAGAGACGTTAATGAACTGATCTGTAGGAATGAAGCTGCTTTCAAATGATAATGTTATATCCATCGTTCTATAACAGTGTATCAGTTAATATTATTTCAGTTTATATTTAATATCTCTTGATCTTTATACACTTTCTGCAGCAAGGGAACAACTTCCATAAGACTGCTTAGGTGATTCTTGAGACGTTGCTTCGAGCATTTCGATGGAATTGAACCGTGTACGTTTAAAACATGATTTGGAATAATCTATAATACGTATGGTCAGAAAGTACATTCATTTGTTATTTGTTTGAGTGGCGTACTCTAGTGATTGCACTTCTAAAGCATTCAGAAAATGACATAACAAATACCTTCGTAAATGATACGATACAACTCGTGTTTCGGTAATCTAAAGCTAATAAACCCTGGTATGTGTAGAGTTCAATAAGTGACTACTCATGCAGTTATTTCTCTCTAACTATTTGAAATACAAGGGTTTAGCTTTGTTGTCTTACCTTTGTCATACACCTCTTACAATACTAAAATTCGGGGTTCGTTCTCCACAGTGGACAGAGCGGAGATAGCCAAATGTGTGGATTTGCCTTAAAACAATATACAGCTCATAAATAGACTCACACTGGCACATAGTAGACATTTAATATATTCTCACATACTCGTTTAGTTAATCAATTTAAAAAAAATCTTAAATATAGGACAGTCTATGCCATAAAATTCTCTTAAATTTTATGAAATTATTCTCACAGCATTTAAAGCTCATGCTGTTTATTTTAATATTTTTTGTTTATTCTTGTTACAAATATATGATCGATTATCCAAGAATTTATAAATATTACGATGTCTAGCTATTTTATTTCCAATGTTCCATGTATTCAAAATCTTTTCAACCTGTTTGTAATTTATTACGAAATTTATAATTCTGTTACAGTGCGGAGTCTGAAGTGGTTTATATAGATTTTAAGGTTTGTATTTACTTTAGTGTCCTAAGATATCTTCAACATCGACATTTGTTTCTCGATAGACGTTGTATTTGTTTATATAAGCAATTAAGGGTTTTCTTTTTCATCTATGAATAAGTTTTCGAGAATTGTCAAATATTACACGACAGAATGTTTTTTTTCTAATATTTCTGTTCACTTATTAATAAATATTTTCCTATTAGTGCGATTCTATTTCAGGCAGAACTTAGCCCTACTATAATTATTATGAAAATTTGTATAATATCTGTGGGTTTGTTTGGCATCGAAAGTTTTTGAGTAGGTGCAAAAAAATTCTAGTGAATTTGTTATGTGCAGCAATATTGCGTTACGTTATATATTACATTATATATTAAGTTAGGTGATCGTATAGGTTACTAACTATTACAACAAACTTACACACACCAAACAAAACGTTGCGTGGCCAGTATAATTCTGCGGTACGTTAGGAAGGTTATTGTTAATCTAACAAGATATAGGTCCTAAGTTCAATAGGCAGAAAAACTCCAAGCTACATCCTAGTATTTATTATATAGACTTCACATAACTATGTTATAAAAAATAAATAAAATGATAACACACGTTATAATATAGAACATCCCATGCAGCATATAAAGATTCTGAGATGGTTTTATATCTAGAAATAAATCATGCATATCAATCATTAGTTCTACGATACGTTAATTTCTAAAATGATTAATTTTGTTTTAATTTCATGTTATGTTTTTTTTTCCTTCTTCTTCTTTAAGAATACTTGATATTCAGTAGCAAATTGTTCATGGTTAATCCAATATTTTACCTACTACAAACAAAAGGGGGGTCCAGTGAGTATCTTAAAACAAAACTGGTAATAATTTAAGTCGCGTCATTTTTCTACTGGACCAATACGTGTTTTCAGTAAGAAAAGCGTATTCAACATTTCAGGCATATTTTATTTGTAGTATGCTGATGTCAACAAGAACTTTCGTTCAGTATCAGAGCTCATGAGAATCAGTTCCAATACACAGTCAAAACTCGAGTTGTGAGATAAGAAGTCTTAAGATGTGGAAAGCCTTAGCTAGTAAATTTGAAATACTATTACACATCTTATCACTAGAAACCAGGAATGGAGAACCAGAGAACTAGGCCTAGCATGACATGATGAGGATGTTCGATTCATAATCTGCAGGGCATGGATTCAAATCCCATCAGCTCACCGAATATGCTCACAGTTTCAGCCGTGGCGGTGTTATAATGTGAACTGTCAATCCTACTATTCGTTGATAAAAGAGTAACCCTAGAGCTGGCGGTGTGGTGTTGACTAGCTGCCTTCCCCGAGTCTATCATTCCTAAAATAGGGAAGTCTGGCACAGGTAGCCCTCGAGTAGCTTTGCGCGAAAGTCAACAATTGTTTATTTATTTGAAGTTAAGCACAAAGCTACACAATGGACTATCTGTGCACTGACCACCAGGCGTATCGAAACCCGGTTCTCTAGCATTGTAAATCCGGAGACATACCGCTGTACCACTGGGGGGGGGGGGGGGCAAAAGTCAACAAAGAAACAAAAAATAAAACTCATCTCTTGACAGACAAACATCATTCAGCCAGGATAACAATCATTTTGGTTTTGACGTTACAATTATTAGAACGTAGCTATCAAGAAAAATAAGAGAAATAGCGATTCAATTTATCACTTATGTCTGTATTATTACTATATCATGAATGTCCTACAATAAAAAATAATTATTTTTACAGGCGAAGATGTACATTTCATATGAAAATTATCTAAAAGGTTTAAAAAATGTTAACCGCTTTAAAACGTCTAAATTAAAAACTAGGAATAAGTAAATCTGAAAATAAGTCTTAGAAAACTGTCATTTTGTGTTTGGTATAAGTATAACAAAAAATTAAACCAATATCTTTGGATATTTCACGGAACAATATGTGTTCAAAATTAGAAGAAATATCCGCATGATCGAAATAAATTACTTCCTGATATTTCTTATTCTTTTCTAATGTTATTGTCACGATTTTACCGAAATCGTGTTTTCTTGAGAAAGCTTGTTCGACAAAGAATATAGATACTGTGGCCCTCATGCCATTACATTTGTTTTCCACTCATGCAATTTAAATAAAACAGGAAACGTACACAAGTATTTTTTTTTTTGTTACACAAAATAAGTATCGCAGTGTCTACTACTAATCAGTCACGTTACTGAATAGTTGAATCCTCTCCTTAAAAGGTAGATTTGTGCGACCATGCTCATCCAAGTGTGGGCATTAGGGGTGGAGTGAACTCATTGAACGTGCAGATGAGATTTAGATAGATACCATAAACTAGCAAGTTGGCCTATTTTGTTCATTGAACTGTACAGAAGGGCAACTAATACCCATTGTCTATCTTCAACTATGTGCCTAGCCTGTGTACAATATTATTAAACCTCTATAATTAAACATATATATATAGTTACAAGGTATTCAAAATAAATAATATACGCTTGTTAATACTTTTGTATTGTTATTTAAAAGGTTCAAGCTGAAATCCATTACAATACCTTATCTTCTTTGTGCCTTTTTAGTTAGTTTATAATAATTTTTAGTACCTTTCATAAAGCTAGATACATGTAAGTTTGTAATATTTCCTTATTATTTTCTGTACTGGGTTAATTTGGAACCTTATAGAGATAGAGCCTCGTTTATGATGTTTTTACACAGCATTTCGTCGTGAATCAGATAAATTGATTGTTTGTTTCTTGTTATGCCATCTGTGCTCTGCCCACTGCAGATATCGAAACCTGATTTTTAGAGTTACAAGCCCTCAGATTTGCCGCCGAGATAGCGGGAGTGGGTGAAAAAAGTAATGACTAAAATTTTTTTGTAATTTTCTACCATCTTCATAAAACTTAAAACTTTATCATGAGATAATGTAATGTTCCAATCATAGTTCCTCTTACATCTTAACTGAACTGTACACGGATTTTATGGTTCCCTTTTACGAACAAACTTCATTGTAGAAATTTCAAGGTAGAATTCAAACAACACGTCGAGCTTGAATTTGTTTTTGAGGAGAACAATTTAAAATAATAATATATTTACTTATATCTATTTCTGAGAATTTATATATGTACGAAATAAAAACAAATAGGTGCCACCAGTCTTAGAAATCACAAATCATGGTGGTTCACTCAGATAATTTTTTTCTTTTATTTTCTTTCTTTAATAAGTTTGTTTCTTTAAAATATACATAATTTCACCAGATGTTTATAGAATTCAATGTCTTCACTTATGGAAAAATAGATCTTATAAGACCCACCGGTAATCTTGAGGGATTTATCTCTGAAATTTTTGGTTTGATCCCTGCAATACGCCAGTACAGATAGTTCACTATGAAGCTTTGCGCTAAAAAAAAAACAGGCTAAGAATATTTTAAGGCTTTTCATATCGCGTTGCCCTGATAACCAAAACCAACATTATCTTTTCTGTCTCCTAAGATCTAAAATATTCTTCTGTAACGCATTTTGCGTGATCATTTTATACTATGTACAAATTACACTTTTTCATTTTATATCAGCATATCAGTGGCCGGATTTCACCTTCCTAATCTAAATCACAACGGATTAGTCGTGATTATTTGGAGGTTCCGCAACGTTAATGTCATGATAACTAATTCAGGAATTGAAATTTATCTGTTGTGTAAGAAATGTTAAATTTTATTACAATATGTCTATATATCTTTAAATGCGTTGCATTTAGAGTTTGTTTGCTTTTGGTCATATAGCACAATATTTGTCTCCTATGGTAGTAGCAACAACAAATCAGCTATTCTCAGACTATTTCAAGACTATCTAGACTGGGAAATTAGAAAACAAAGGAAAATCTGATTTTTCAGTCTTTATTGACTACAAAAAAAATATACATCAATTTTTATATAAATTTTGTTGGGTAGTTACTGTCCACAGTAACTGCTATAATGCAGTTATCATACTCATTGATCCACACAGTTACAGAATTAAATTATGTGCACTTAAGATATAAAATTATGTCAAACTTATACTTCCATATATATGTCGACTCCCCAGTGACTCAGTAAGTCAGAGCACGGACAGCCCATTGTGTAGCTTTGCGCTTAACAACAACGAAACCATATACATCAGCTTACTATTGCAGAAGTACTACTTCTATACGTATTGCAGCGTTTCTAAAAGATGGTTCTACTAAGTGAGCCTCAAATGTGTCATACCTACATAAGTCATTCATGACTGAGACGTTAATTCTTCAGATTATATCAGCCATGAAAATTGGACCAATGTTTTTTTCTTATACCCATAAGTGGATTAATTAACCTTACTATATTTTCAGCTTTAAGTTAGATCATTATTTTTTTCGATTCTCTTTGGTAATATCATCCCCTTAAATTTTACGAATTTTTTTACGATGTCATTAATATAGAATACACATTTCAATATTAATCTTATACATATCTAAGTTCGAAAGAATAAAACAAATCCAGTTTTTGCTATAATTACACAGGCTTATTACTACTCTTTGTCATTCATTGTATGTTCCAATTAACATTCTCTGTGGATGGATGTTTAGCTACGAAGATCAAACATACTTCTTACTTAACTAGTCGTAGAAAACGTTAGCTATCATGTGTAGTCTACAATCTAGTTAGGTGACATTCCTCGGAGGAACCCTATTCAGCAACATAACATGCTTTCATTACAAGCTCAATATAAAACTTTTAATGATTATCTGTTGTCCTCTCAAATACACAACATACTTCGTCGGACCAGTTTTCTGAACATTGTTATGCGTAGTATAATCGTTGTAATAAGTGTTTTTCTTGGTGACTGTCTTTGGCTGTGGGCTTCTCTTTAGAAATCATTACATAGAGATGGAATACCTATATTAACTATAAAAAAATAAAAGAAGCTTACATCTTCGAGAAAAATCTATTCCAAAAAATTCTGTTTTGTATAATGTAAAATTAAAATTGATTACATATACGTGACTATAACGATGCTAAATAGTAAGTCAAGCACTTTGCGTAAACGATAACAAGTTAAATAGGGACTTTCTTATTCGGTTAATGTTATTCTTATATAACAATTTATATTGATATAACACTCACGATATCATACAAAATAAAATTTTCCGAAACGAAGATGCCTCTTAATGGCCAGTTAAAACGGTTTTCTACTTTACTTTTGTTTTGTATCATCTAATAATGCTTATGTGTATTAAAACTTGAACATGTTTCATTTGATACAGCTTCCGAATGTGTTACCTTTGTAACTAATTACTTCAAGACTTATGTACAAGTTTATAACCCAAGAAACAAACCTCAGTAATGTTAATAGTTTGAGTAGTATACTTTTTTCTGAAATTACTACAGGAGTTGTTGATATGAAAAACAGTTACGTTACTACTACTAATTTACTATCTATTACTCTTAACAGGACACTGCTGTCTACAGGAGTTGTTGATATGAAAAACAGTTACGTTACTACTACTAATTTACTATCTGTTACTCTTAACAGGACACTGCTGTCTACAGAAGTTGTTGATATGAAAAACAGTTATGTTATTACTACTAATTTACTATCTATTACTCTTAACAGGACACTGCTGTCTACAGGAGTTGTTGATATGAAAAACAGTTATGTTACTACTACTCATTTACTATCTATTACTCTTAACAGGACACTGCTGTCTACAGGAGTTGTTGATATGAAAAACAATTACGTTACTACTACTAATTTACTATCTATTACTCTTAACAGAATACTATTATCTACAGGAGTTGTTGATAAGAAGAACAATGATGTTAGTGCTACTAATGTATTCCTCACTACTCCTAACAGTACACTGCTATTTATAGGAGTAGTTGATATGAAAAACAATAATGTTAGTGCTACTAATGTGTTCCTCACTACTCCTAACAGTACACTGGTATTTATAGGAGTAGTTGATATGAAAAACAATAATGTTAGTGCTACTAATGTATTCCTCACTACTCCTAACATACACTGCTATTTATAGGAGTAGTTGATATGAAAAACAATAATGTTAGTGCTACTAATGTATTCCTCACTACTCCTAACAATACACTGCTATTTATAGGAGTAGTTGATATGAAAAACAATAATGTTGCTAAAGAATGTGACGAAAGTGCCAAAGGCACGCGTTATTCGAGTTATAATACATAGAATTAATATGGTTAACAAAGTAGTGGAGACATACAATTATAACAATACACCTTTTAGTGCCCCTACATGGTTTAATGGTTGCACCTCATATCCAAATAACATTGATGCATGTTTTAAAAGGGAAAAATATGATGGAAGAAAGAAGGTGTTGTTAATTGTTTTATTTGTAGATAAGCATAAAGTTAAACAATGGGCTATCTGTGCTATGTCCACCAAAGGTATCGAAACCCAGTTTTTAGCGTTACTAATCTTCAAACTTACTGCTGTGCCACTTGGGGGCACGCAAAAGGATCTTGTTGGTTCAGAAAAGACGTACACATATACAGTATCGGTAATTTCTAGTAAAACTTCTGACACAACAGAAGAGACTACTACCCTGTGTCCTGTAAAAGGAAATGGTGTTACCCTGGCACGTTTGAAGGTTTGGAAAATGTTGGAGTTTACCTTTTAGTTTAATATTTTAACGCTTTTTATAAAGTTTAAAACTTTAAACGCTCAGTAAGATTTCTTGAGTAATGCAAAAGGGGTTGAAATAACACTTGTAAAATAGACAGGTGTTAAAATTACCAGTGAATTTCTTCTTTTGTTTTTGTTTTTTCTTTTTTGGCGACATAACTATTGCTTAGTGCCTTCACATTCATCCTAAATCTCACTTAACCAAAAGCGACTTTTGAGCACGCCACTTTATGGTAAGTAGAGGCCTTTTGTTATTATTCTAAGCCATCAAATTACAAGTGCAATGGTTGTTTCAACTAAGTCGAGTGATACGCTTAACATAACAGAAAAAATATATATATTATTAAAGATAACTCTTAAAGACGTTAGCAAAAGCATTTCAACAATAACAATTCTCTTTATTTTCAGGAAGCGTTAATTTCCTAAACACATATTTTTTTTTTTATATTGCACACAAATACAAATTTTGAATTAAACCCTTTCAAATTTATACAAAATATTATTTACCCAACCGACTGACAAACCTTTAAGGTGAGCCAGGCGTGACCTACAACCTAGCGTGTCTGAAAGGGGAATCCAAGAACAAATGGGCCCGTAACCCTTTGCCACGAAAACCCACTCCGCACTTTGGAGTCGTGGGTGTGGTATAAGAGTGGTATTTAAATCCCATTATTCGATCGGACAAAACTAGTTCAAGTGTTGGCGATAGTTGACCTTCCCTCTAGTCTGTCAATTCCACATTAGGGGCGGCTATGCGCAGATATCCCTTGTGTAGCTTCGCGCAAAATTTTAAAAGAAACAAAGCCTTTAAAATAACTTATCAACTTTTGTAATATTATTGATACCCCTTGTGTAACTTTGCGCAAAATTCTAAAATAAACAAAGCCTTTAAAGTAACTTGTCAACCTTAGTAATATTATTCTCACAACATTGTTTTTAGATTTCGTGCTGGCAAAAATCAGGCTTTTCCAGTTAAACCAGGGGCCCACTTCCTAAAACAACCTGTAAATCGCTTATACTAATCTAATAGTGGTACGTTTACTTTACCTGTTAGTACTAATAAAACCTCTATAATCTACACAAATAGAATGTGCCCCGTTGAATGTCTGTTCTGTCTAACTACTACAAAAAAAAAAAAAGAAGAGAGAAGTTCCGAAGTCAAACCGGCCTTTTTATATATATATACCTCTTCTGTTCCCGACACGGTTACTGTGTACGAAGACTGTACATTATCATAGTCTATTCATTTCTTCTTTATCCTACGCTTTCAATATACCGGATGTGAAAAAGAATCAACGTACACGGCCATTGTTTAAAGGTTAGATATGTGTAGTGTCTTAAAATCCAACGCTGTCGACAAGAGTCCTTCCCACACTAGGCTTTCAAGGGTTGTCTAAAACTCTATTGTGTAGATTAATAATAGTTGGCCTATTGGAGGCGCTCTATTATAATGTGTGAAAAGGCCTTTTAAGATGTAACTGCTTCATTATGTTCAACTCATAAATAAGTGACCTAAAAAATATATTTTGTCTATTTTGTGTGCGTGTGTGTGTGTGATGATAAAAAATTGAAAAAAAATACACATTTATGACTATTCGTCAAAAAACTGAGGCCGAGGCATGGTTTAATGGTTAACGTATCGGACTATAGATTCAAGGGTCCATGTTTCACATTCTTTTAGCTCAAAAGAAACCAGAACGCGCTAAGCACTTTGAGACCATAGCTGCATTATAAAACTGGTAGTTAAACACACTATTCAGTTAGAGTAGTCCAAGAGTTAAGTGAATGTCGTTGATTTGTTTGTTAGTTTGTAGTGAAACACAAAGCTACAGAATCGGTAATCTGTGCTCTGCCCACCACTGGTATCGAAACCCGGTTTCTAGCGTTGTAAGTCCGCAGACATACTGCTGTGCCACTTGGGGGGGGGGAGTATCGTTGAACAGTTGCCTTTTCTATAATCTATCAGTATAAAATTAGGGACGGCTAGCGCATATAATCCTTGAATAGCCTTGCATGAATATCCAATACATCACAAAATTGAGGTTGATTGTATACTTTACGTTATAAAAATATATAAATATGCTCTACTTCTTTAGAAAACGTACTCATGTTTTCAGTTTATAGAAAATTTTGTATAAACTTTACGATTAGCCACTCTTTACTCCTTTCAAAATAATGTGCGAAAATATTATAATAACATTACTAGACTGGATGAAAACGATATTTCATTATAATATTAAACTATTTTGAACATATAACCTTCTTCGTAAAATCGTTTAGACCGGGAAGAATTTTAAACATTTAATGGCACAAACAAGTTGAGTTTGTCAATTGAGGTTATTAATGTGAACATCTGCTTCTAACAAATAGCAATAACTAGTACAGAAATACAAGTGTGAAAAGCAAAGCAACTTCCATTTGGAACCATGGGCGTCTGCAGGTGGGGTGGGGGGCAAGAGGGAGCACTTTCCCCCTCCCTAGAAAAATGTCTGCGGACGCCCATGTTTGGAAGGAATAGAAATTTAAAAATGTAACCATATAATGTACAATAGGGGAGGGAGTATTGTTTAGTTCTAAACTAGTAATTCATAATAGTGATTGACTTCTATAATTAATTACCAGGGAAAAACTCGTGCTTTGCGTACGAAACATTTTTCTGGTTGTTGTTATTTTGTCTTTGAATGCACAAAGTTTATAAAATGTTGAGGCGGTGTCGTGTATTTAAAGTAATTAAAACAGTTAAGTGACCTACCTAGACTACTCACGTATGATGTTAGGTACGTAAAGTTCTGAACGAATCTGATGGCCGTGCGAGACGTCTCAATGGCTGCGAGGTTAAACCGAATTGGGTTAACTCATTGACTGCTGATCCCTCGAACAGGGTACGGTCCGCCTCCAGCAGTTGAATGCGAGTGTGCTGTATGCAATGAAGGGCTTGCAAAAATTCCGCGCGCGTTTAATACAGCCGTAGTCAAAGGGTTAAGCCTATTCCACAACACGTGATACCCACCAAACACATCTAGTACATATTAAAAAAACTTTGAGCCGATTGGTCTGATCAAAAATGACAAATCGATCGAATTATCTAATAAGAGACACCAGATATAGTGACGCTTTCAAAACATGAGTATCAGGGGCAAGTATTAAAACTCAGGGATATTGCTCCCAGGTTCCTATTCAGCATTCTGACGGTACCGGTACTCTAAGTGTCTATACACAAATAAATAAATTCATGCGTAAAACCTTAACATATAAACACTACTGTCTGAGATGCGGCTCATAGGGATGACAGATCCATTCCCCCAAATACCTTCCTCTTTGCAATGTAGAATAATACTATGTACACTCACCCCCTACCTTACGCATATGGTGACACCGTTCGTACTCCCCTACTTCTAATTAATTTTTTTCATTGTTTAATAAAGTGTAAAAAGCTTCCCACACGACGGGGAAATTTTTCAGAAGGTGTATTTACATCAAATTCACAGCGACTTTGTACATTCAATCTAACCATGAGTAAATGAATACCATCTTTGAGGTCTGCGAAGTGTATCGTCTTCATAAATGTGGATAATTGGAAAGAGGTGGGATATTCAAATAGTACGTCAGCCCCAAGATTGATGTTTGATATCGTAAGGACACTCAGCCCTAAGATCTTGACGAGTGATGATGAAAGTGAGGATCTAATACAGTCATGGATATTGGCACTTGATTTTATTATAGTTTTGTTTTGAATTTACTTACTGATTATAAGTATTATTTTATTACAATTTGTAGCTTTTACAGTAAGGAAGAACATTTTTTAAAACTGGTACGAAGTTTCGATCACTATGTACTTGAGGATGATCGCACCAGTGATCGAAACGTTGTACTTCTTTTTAAAAATACTCTTCCTTATTGTAAAAAACTGTAATTT
>NW_013666581.1:280064-286812 GCF_000517525.1 Limulus polyphemus | reverse complement strand
CAAAACATTATTAAATGAAATAGTCTCCATTTTATCGATGATGCTTTTCCATCTTTCAATCAGGTTGTTAATGCTCTGATTAAAGAAATCACTTGGCTTTGAAGCAAAAAACATGTCAATGTCTTTTTTAACACCTTTCACATTTGCATACGTTTTACCATTAGGATGGTGTTGCAGCGAACTAAAAAGATGGTAACCTGATGGTGCCATATCTGGAGAATATGGTGTATGGGGAAGAACTTCCAAACCCAACTCCATAATCTTGTGTTGCATCAAAAGTGCCACATGTGGACATGCATTGCCGTGGGAATGAAAAACTCTTTTCCGATTGACGAGTAAAGGGCATTTCTTATGAAGGGCTTGTTTTAAACGTTCCAGTTGCTGACTATAGATCTCTGCATTGACAGTTCGCTGTGCATTGAGGAGTTCGAAATGAATTACTCCTTTGATGTCCCACCAAGTGCAAAGCACCACTTTCTGCGGATGGAGTCCAGGTTTGGGGGTCACCATTGTTTTTGGCGTTTAATATTCGCATAGAGAATCCATTTTTCATCACCAGTGACAATTCTGTACAAAAATGGTTTACGCGCATTACCCGCCAGAAGAGACAAAGCAACGTTCACACTTTGGAAACGATGGTCATCTGAGAGTTCGTGAGGCACCCAAATACCTCCTTATGGAGTTTTCCCATATTCCTGAGACGTTTACGTATTGTTTCATGAGAGACATGCAACTTCAGTGCCATTTTACGAGTGTGTTGTCTTGGGTTAGACTCAATAAGCGTCTTCAGAGCATCGTTGACACTTAAGAACGTTCAAAACATTTCCATAATATTTTTGATATTTTTTGTGGCTACAGATTCGCTCGTTATGGTCATATCACTATCTTTCCATAGCCACAAAGTGATACATCTGCTGGTTTTCTTTAATGACTCAAAATATGATTGTTTTATAGGTAATGCCCCACTGCAGCACAAAAATACTAGAAAGTGAGTGACCCGCACAAGTGTATATATATCATACACATAACACACACTTAGACACAGTGCAGCTTAGAAAAGTGTGCAGGAAAACAGAAAAACGTTGATAAACAATCTATAAGGAGTATGTGGGGGAGGAGGGCTAATCTGAACAGTTAGCCAAACAACGGGCCTTGGTAGCTGGATGGAATTTGACTTGACCTTAAAAGCTTAATAAAAATAGCCCTCTTGTAGCCTATAATGCTAAAAAATCGGATTTCGATAGCACAAAACAGGTAGACCACTGTGTAGCTTTGTCCTTAAGAGCAAACAAATAGTAAAAAATAAATTCCTAGTACTTTACACTTGTACTTAGATATTAAAAATAAAGATTGAATTTAAGTAGTTCACAATTTGCATCATTTATTAAGTCCATAATTCAGCATGCTACGTTCAATCTACTTCAGTAAAAGTAAGTTTGCTCTTTACAAATGCACATATCAAGAGTCTACGAATGAATAGGCTTAACAATCCATATTATCGTCTAACAGTAACAACAAGATACTTGCCTTTCAATCAATCCCCCTTTCCGACCAGAAAGCTTTGCACCTCTTTTCCAAGGTCCATTTCGTTGTTTCTTGAGGATCTATCTTACATAATCACTCGTTTATGACATAATTATTAGTCATTTAGTACGAAAATTTCGAGTAATTGTACGCAATCCTAATTGGATATATCGAAGTACCTTTCCCACTGCTACCACCACAAGGCAACAGTTCGTTAAGCCTTTCATTCTGGAAATGAAATATTTGTTCTATATTTCTTTATATACACACAAATATTAGCTATCATTTGGTTTATTAACGTTTTATGTGCTTAAAATAATTAGCTGAAATGATATGTATTATTGACTGGGTTATGTAAATGAATCTGTAAAAAACAATCATATAATGTAATAAACTCTCCTCATAATTAAACATGGTTGTACGTTAATATATAAGAGTAACAAATACGAACATATAAAGTTGATATAGACTTTCAGATAAATTACTTGCCAAAGATTCAATTTATAGTACTGTTATATTGACCCAAATTCAGAAATGCAATCAAATTTCATTTTGACCAATAAAGTCATTCTAAACTGGTCAATGCTATTAAAATCATTAATCGAGACTTTGTGAACTACGAAATATACAATGTATATTCAGATTGTTGCAATCTCATACATTAGAAAACTGTATTTAAAACTATTTTTCAATAAGGATTAGGCCAAAGATACGGGTCTTCTTTCAATCTAATTACATTTATTTGAAATTCAGCTTTACGTCCATGAAATATTTTCTATTTTATTGTAGTTATATTTTAACTGTAAATTAAAGTTCGCTGATTGTCTCCAAACAGA
This sequence comes from Limulus polyphemus, assembly GCF_000517525.1. Lineage (NCBI taxonomy): Eukaryota > Metazoa > Arthropoda > Merostomata > Xiphosura > Limulidae > Limulus > Limulus polyphemus. The sequence continues at coordinate 284,452 of NW_013666581.1, read as the reverse complement.
ATTTCACTAGCTTTGAATTCTTTTAGTTGAATAGTGTATTGACATTACTTTTTTGGTGGATTATTAATGATCGCTGAAGAACAAGACGAAGAGAGATAATATAAGCAAACATAAAATAACCCTTGGATTTTGTGTATAAAGGTAGATAACACAAAAGTGTCGATCACAGACAGAACAGGATATACAGTCTTAGCAAGACCTCATAGTTTTGCATAATATAAATGGAATTCCATGAAAAAGGTAAGCTATGGTACATTTAGACTGACCCTAAGTTTCACCTTTTGAGTCACTCATTGTCCCTGGTCAAAAACAATAAAAATTGCAATATTCAGAAGCAGATAAAAGTGAATTTTTGCGGCGGGCCATTCAAAATGCTTGCATCAGATGATGTTTATTTGCTTGTTTTGAATTTCGCGCAAAGCTACACGAGGGGTATCTGCGCTAGCCGTCCCTAATTTAGCAGTGTAATACTACAGGGAAGGCAGCTAGTCATCACCACCCACCGCCAGCTCTTGGGCTACTCTTTTACAAAGAATAGTGGGACTGATCGTCATCTTATGAGGCCCCCACGGCTGAAAAGGCGAGCATACTTGGTGGGATGGGGTTTCGAACCCGCGACCCGCAGATTGCGAGTCGAGCGCCCTAACCAACTTGCCATGCCGGGCGTATCATGTGATGTCAACCGCAGTTGAAGGGTTAAGATATCAAAATAATACAAACGTATATTTATAACCTGCCATATCTCTCAAGCATTAAACCCAAAACTAATCACCATTTCTTGCTTTAGAAGCTATAATGTAGCATAGAGCAATTACAAATAGAATGAATGTTTTGAATTTAAAAACCAAATACTTCAGTCTATTAAAGTGAGAGATCCACTAGTCGTAGAAATAAATAAAAATATCAAGAGGTGCTTACTGCGATTTCCTCAGATGGTCTATTCAGTGTTGAAATCATCAGATTTCAGTCTCTGGATATGCAGGACATACAGCGTTATCATATAAGTAATATAACCAATACCAATAAATAAAAATATCAAGAAGTGCTTAGTGCGATTTCCTCAGATGGTCTATTTAGTGTTAAAATCATCAGATTTCAGTCTCCGGATATGCAGGACATACAGCGTTATCATATAACTAATATAACCAATACCAATAAAAGTGCTAATATCATAGATATAACGATGAATTCGCAGCAATAAGTATAAATACAGTGCTTTTCAAATAGTTGTTAGTATATGTATATGAAAGAACTAATATTATAGAAATATTATTAACTATATTTTATTAATCATTCTACCGTACAGTTTATCGTTTTATAATTTGGCACTTATTATGTACGGTTGCTATGAGCTGCTTCCATGGGTACTGTCTCCCATGATCAGTGATCATCAGTTAAAACGTGAGGTATGACTAGTTTAAACGAACACAGGCTTTACTCTTATCATTTTATTTTACTTACATAAGTGGACTGATTTATGTCTAGCGAACTGGATTAATTTCGATGCAATGTGTTTCTCAATGACACTGTATGTACACAATTTGCATGCTTAGCGTATAATCCCTATTATTTTACAGTTCAATGCATCCACGAAGAGATTAAGGCAGAAGGAATATGTCGCAGCTCTTTCAGGGAAGAAATATTCTCACAGTAAGACTGTAAAGAGACGTTGAAGTATTTTATATTTGTTTTTCACAAAAGCGATAAAACTCAGATAGTAGAGTGTTTCGGACAGCAACGACCTCCAGAATCACAACAAAGCGAATCAGGAACAACGCCCTCGTCCGCAAAGCGTAGACTGTGGTTACGAAAGAGAATCTCCCAACCTAAAAAGCCATTGCAATGAAGCTGAGTGTATCTCGTCATATCATTAACTTTAAAAGGTTACAAACAGGGTGTTGAAAGCATTCGTCCGGATAACGTGGATGATCTATGAAAATTTTATTACGCTGTGTAGAGTTAAAATTAAATTTGTCTTCCCTCGCAGAAGCTTGTGGCGACGAAAAAGTGTTTGCAATCATCAAATTTAGCAACAATCAAAGAGGGTGTACGTAGTTACAATAATAGCTCCGAACTTAAATCATTTAGTTATAAAGTATAATTAACCATGCGAGTCACTGTCATTAAATTCATTCTCTTTCTGCATAGTTCCTTAGGGCTTTTTCTGCCTATTCAGTTCAAAGTCCAACGATGAGCTAGTACAATTGTATGTTTAATACTTATTACTTTGATTTTTGATTTAGCTATCTATAGAGACACATTAAGATAACTATGTGAACAGTGTTTAGGTATGGTTAGCATTTTTCCCATCTTTCAGCTAATACATTGCTGTTATTTGTCTTCCTTTTTAAACAGCATATAACAGATTTTACTTGTCTCTTATTAGCTTATCTATATATTTTCAATTTTTATTAATAATGTTTTTAACGTTTTGATTAATGTCGTCCGTGTGTTGACAATTAAATCTAAAGAAAGCGTTGTTTCTTTCACAGGCTTATAATTTATCGAGCGATTATTCCACCTGCTAGATCTCTAATGGTGCAGATGTTCAATGGTGGAATTTTTCAATTTATAAACTGTTTTAACTGTTTTATGCCAAGTTGAATCATTATAGTTGTGTGCTTGTGTTGTTGTTTCTTCAGAGTTCAAATAGTTATGAGATCTTTATATATGTGTGTGCTTAAAACTCGTGTTGGTCAAATCAGGTTTTGTGACAGTAAAGCTGAGTGTGGCTCAGTGGTTAGTGTGCCAGACTGTAGAGTTGTAGTTCCGTGTTTCAGCCGCATTACAGAGAAAATAAAAAATTAAGAAGAAAAGAACACCGCACTTTGAGACCGAGAGTGAATTACAAAAGTGACAGTCAAATCCAACTATTCGGTCAGAAAAAGAGTAGCCCAAGGTTTGGTGATGTAGAGTGTTTTATGTTTATTTTCCTAATCATTTGTCTTCGTGTGCAATAAATTATGTGTTCTGTTCATGTTTGTTTATTTCAGAGATTCGCTATCGGTGTAAGCGTCCCTAATTTTGATATTATAGATTAGAGGAAATGTAACTAGTTAATAACGCCCACCACCGACTATTGGGTTCTTATTTCTAATAGTAGGATTTGACTATCATTCTTATAATAACCCAATACCTCATAATGCGGAGCATGAATTTTTTATTTCATTTTATTTTCATGTAGCAACAGAGCAAGATCAATGTGCTATCGGGTCCAAAAGCTGGTACGCTAACCTTTGGGCCACACCAGGTCCTTCTGTTCATGAAAGAAGGCTTAACATATGTTATCACCCTGGTGCTATTTTTCTCTCTTTTAAATGTACAAGATTCATAACTAGCCTGAAGTTAAAAGGTCTGGATGAAATTAGAACAGGCAAAATAACTTTTTTGTTTATCCTACAACATCAGCACTCTGATTTATTAGTACAATATAAAATGTGCACTTTTTACAATACCCAAACATAAAATTTAAGAGTTATACGAATAAATCTTAGGTTTTTTTATATGTAATGGTTAAGGAGATCGAATCGCAATCTGCGGATTGCTGCTTCGAATCCCATCACTGAACATGCACACATTTTCAGCCTTGAGGGGTGCTATAATATAACTGTCATAAGTACAGTAGCCCAAGAATTGGTGATGGGCAGTGTTGAATAGCTGCCTTCTTTCTTGTCTATAAATTATAAATAGGAACAGCTAAAGCAGTTAGACCTGAGTAGCTTTGCGCTAATTTCAAACAAACAAACAAAGTTTTATATGTAACTTATCTAACTTATCATACATCATCAAAGTACAATAATTACAATATTATATACCAATGAAAGCCTACAGAATACCACAGTTAACCAATGTGACATTTTAACATAATTATTTAAACAACCTGCTACTGCCAGACAGTCTTCTTACAAACGCGATCCTATATTTTCCGGAAAATCAAAACGAAATGGTGAAAAACTTACAGTTACGTTAAATACGATGGACCTAGACCTAAGTACCCCTCACCCCTGAATATAACAAGTAATTTTCTTAAAAGGCCACCCAGTGCTAGGCCAGAGGAATTTTCAATTGCGTAATTAGTTTTATTTTAAAAAGTGATATTTTTTTTATGTATGAAATGAAATAATTTATGTAAATGTAAAATCTCTATATGGACTGTACAATGGTCACAGAACTTTATGTGTGAACGTACATCTAGAAAATGCGTGTGAAACTGCGGATATTAATGGTAAACTGGCCCGGCACGGCCAGGTGGTTAAGGCACTCGACTCGCAATCTGAGGGCCGCGGGTTCGAATCCCTGTCACACCAAACATGCTCGCCCTTTCAGCTGTGGGGGCGTTATAATGTGACGGTCAATCCTACTATTCGTTGTTAAAATAGTAGCCCAAG
>NW_013666581.1:269904-279068 GCF_000517525.1 Limulus polyphemus | reverse complement strand
ATATATATATATATATATATACACACACGCACATATATATATATATTACTGTATGGTAAAAATGTGTAAATATGAATAACAGACTACAGTATATTTAGCTAGTTAAATGCTATTCTCGTTCCGCAGACGTTTTGTGCTTTTTAGTTGTTGTTTTTCTCTTCTTTGTCTGTGTTATTATAATCATCATCATCAGGCCGACAGCCGCTAAATCCTCGGCCTTCGAAACTAGTTTTGAACGGCCGTGTTGGTTTGCGGTGAACGGAAGTTACTTTTTGATTATTTATGTGTGACACACCCGCAAGGATGCGTAGTTCGTCTCTCTCACACTCTACACATAGAACATGAAACCTGAATTATTAATTGCCAGCTGACCGCTGACCTTTCGCTAAAGAAAGATGTTCCATGCTTGATTCCACCCATCATTTGATCTCAAATCTTGTCCCTTTAGGCTATGGAAGTGCCAACGGTACAAAACATAAGAACTAGGTTGTTGTACTCTAAGTCTCGTAACCAGATATTAGCTAAGATAACAAGGTAAGATTAACAGTAGTTGGATAAGTAGAGAGATAGACCCGCCAGGAAATGTAACCGTATTTACTAAAATGCCTGGATTGATCAATGTCATTGTTTTCAGTGTGTAAACATTCTCAGCACATAGTACAGTATATATTTTGTAATTGAGTTAAAATATCATAATATCTGTGTCTACATTTAAGCTTCGTTTTCGAAATCTTCAGCAACTATGAATATTTTAATTATAAGATAATTATAATTATAAGAAAACTTTCATTTCAACCGACGTTTCACCTTTGTGACTTCTTCAGGGCTAAGAAATTACAGGATATTTTGAATGAACGTTTCAATTAAGGATTAGGAGAAAAAAAACATTATTTTTCAAAGAACGATTCAACAATGAAATAAATCCACCAAGCGCAAGACATATGGATGTGAGGGTCAGGGACGGATTGGCCGACCGGGATACTGGGCCACTGTTAGTGATATTGCCCGGGCTGGTCCTTTAATGGCAATATGCCCCTCGTGAGAATGTGATACAGGAAAATGAAATAATAAAAAACAAATGTTAACATAATGTGATTCTGAAATCAAAGAAAATTCTGTAATAAAACCAGGCATACAAAATATTCCTTGATAGTATTTGAAAGTGACTATGTGCTTTTCAATGGGGAAATTATTAAGAACAGTGAAACATGCATACTGTCTTTATTCCCGCTTTACTGACGATGACGGTGGGAGTAATATTTGTGAATTTAAGCGAGTTCCAGAAGATGTTAAGTACAAGAAGAAGACTTCTGCTTTATGACCATTATTATCTATTTATTGTTCAGAACTTACCAAAGATTTTATTTAGTTTGAATACTATAGTTAATAAATATCTATTATAAAAACCAGCACGAGAAATCTAGTGTAGAGATAGTTATTTCCAACTTTATTATCAAAAATGAATGTATATGACCTAGAGTTAAACTATATATATTGTCCGAGTTATGTTCAGCTTAACAGCATCGACAAAGACTGACTTTTAACTACGTGGTTAAAACACTCTGTACCAGATCTGGAGTATTTTTATCAAATGAAAATTGATTCCTCTTGCAGTCAACAGAAGTGAAGATAAAGGAGCCTACGAATTAACATATGGAGAGGTGGATACTATAAAAGTTCAAGTTTTACAAGGTAGAGAACAATATGGTACCTTACATATAAACATCAAATGTAACTTCCAACGATATCTTTTAAACACGAGGGTTAAATGACAAGGTCAGAGACCCCTAACGTTCAAGCATAGGCGTTCCTTATTTTGACCTACAAGCCAGCTGGTACCATTCGCCCCCAAAGGGGCTTTTTCCAGCTCTTTGAATCGAATAACAAGGTTAACTGTTACTCTTATAACCGCCCACAGCTTAAACTGTGGATAGTATTCAGTGGCATCACGTCAAGCTTGGATCCTTCGATCCGTAGCCCGATATGATACTCACTTGCCACGTCCGACCCAAATGTAAGAAATGTGATTATCTTTATCAAGTCCTAAAAATCTGCGTAAGAATCTTTAGGAATGTCATACGTATTTATTCCTTACCCAGAAAAAAAAACGTTTAGGGTTTCTTTTACATATAAATAGATATAAATATATACATATATAGCAAGCACAATAACAGATTAAAATGAGTTAGGATTTGTGGCGATTCCGTACAAACAAAATATTAGGGTGCAACATTACAAAATGATATGACATTTGAAGCATGACAGTTATTTTGCAATTTATACGTTCTGTGGTGATATATACTCTAGCAAACGAGATTGTCGTTCAATACAATAGCAGCTTATTCGTTAAATGTTAAAGAATGTATTCAAAGCTGATGAATATAATATAACGGAAAAGTAGACTTTCACAAATCATGCGCTTTCGTAATAGATTTTGGTTAAGAAGGACTTTAATTACGAAAGTAATAACGCAATCTTTATGATCTGACACAACGGAATGTGTTATTTGCTGAATGTATGGGAGTTTCTAATGGAAAACCCGATAAGTGAAAGTTAACGTGACTGCACTTTTACAAAAAAAAAGAGAATATTACGATAAAAACGTAAAATAATTATTTTTCCTTATTTTCCAATCTGTTATCATAGAAACTAATGTTAAAGTATCTAAGTAACAATGTAATGTAATAGTCAATCAGTTTGGAGCCATATGAAGTTTTCTGGAGACTTTTAGTTTGGTAATAAGATTTTGAGTCGTCGGCGAAATAAACGACTAAACTTTTAACTGTTATTGCAGTTAAACTGACACACAATTATCTAGATAATGAACACAAAATGAAACTAATGAAAAACACAATTTTCGTTTTACAGGTTATTTCTTCTTATTTTTTATATTTAAGATTAAACTTATTACTAATAATTGCTATGGCGTTTATTGTTGTTGTTGTTTTTGAACATGCTGGAGAGTTTTGTCAAAAAATAGTGTATTTTCGTCTAGATTCCACATGATTGTTAAAATACGGTTCTAGTTTCTTCTGAAACTATTTCAATAAGAAAGTACCTATGGTACTGCTTGCGTGAGTCAAATATTTCAATGAATGAAATTCGTACAATTTGCGATATTGCGGAGCAGACTCTGAAGAGGAACCTTAGTTTTTGTTATAAAGGTTGTCCATGACTCCTGACGGGGCCGAATCAGATCCATTCAAGTATAGTAAGGTAGAGGAACGATAGCAAATAATATTTAGGATCGTATGTGATTTGTTTATTTGAAGTTAAGCACAAAGCTACACAATGGTCTATCTGTGCTCTGTCCACCACAGGTGTCGAAACCCGGTTTCTAGCGTTGTAATCCGCAGACATATCGCTGTGCCACTGTGAGGCGTTGTTATAGGCAAGAGAGGATTAAGCTTTAGTTGATTTATATAGTTTCTAACCCCAAATGAATATTGAATTTTGATTTCAAATTTATTTAATATCATCTTTTATCTAGTATATCTCTGATAAATCAATTAGTTTGAGAAGTTGATTTGTTTTTTGTTAAGCACAAAGCTACAAAATGGGCTATCTGTGCTCTGCCCACCATGTGTATCCAAAACCCGATTTCTTACGTTATAAGACTACAGACTTATCTCTGTGCCAGTCGGGGGTGGAGGTGTTTCCAGTCAAATTTGTAATCAGTATCAAAAAGTATTCCTCAATGAATTAATTGTTTGTTTTATCAGGTGTTTTATAGTTTATACGATCTATAATGTAGTTAATATACTTTAGACAAGTGGGTGTTCGGTAAATAATTAATTTATCTTTTGTTTCAATTTATTGTTGAGAAATAGAATTGCTGTTCGATTCTATTATCTTGACAGTTTCGTTTTTAAAGAATTATTTCGCGTTTTGAGTTTGTAGAAAATATGGTATGATATATTAGTAAGATTTCGTGTTTTCTTTACATGACATTTTGTGTAACCTAGGTGTGAATCTGTTTTCTTTTATGTTGATCAGTTTCTGTATGAAAGTTAAATTTAACAAGGATCATAAAGTCGGTCTTAGAAAAAAAAAAACATTTTTACTAACATCTTATTGTGAATATTTCAGATTTATCATTTTTGATTTTTCTTGCTTTCGTTGTTGTTGTTATTGAAGGAAGTACACGGATTATGAATAATAGTAGTTTTATCGAATTATTAATAATAAGCTTTCAAATTTCTTAATAGTTTCATCAGCAATTCAGTTTCGACCAATACACCATAATTAGCTCATTAAACACCAAAAACTATTTCAAGTTTGTTATACACTTGGCAACAGATTTTGTTTTGTGCTTGTAATGAACTGATTCCGGAACTCTCAAGGAACAACATGATGATAATTTGTAGGTGAAGGTGAACTTTTGTACCTGAAGAAGGCCTCAGTATAAAAGGTGAAACTTTATACCCTTTTCATTCAACAGGCAGCTGTAGTCTAATCTACCTTAAGTTCCACTGAACATGATGATACCTTATGCCTAATCTTCGTAAAGATCTAACTTCATGAACAACCAGTATGGGCCAGCAAACACGAGCACACACAAGCATGAAACGTGATCGTTTTAACCGTGACTGCTATTGAAAATAATTGAGGAAATGAGTCGTAATAGTAAAACAATACAATATCGAGAAGTTACACACCAGAAACAAAATGCCTCATCTCGCCTTTAGTATTCTATAACCTTTGATTCTAATATTAATTTCTTAATCCTACTCTAGATTGCAAACACAAAATATCACTTAATATCATAGTTTCCGGAACGTGCATCATTAATGTAATGACGTAATTTCCGCTGCTAAAGTAGTTTCCGTATCATGAGACAAACAGTTAATAGTTTTGTCATGCAATCACTTCTAAGGAAATCATTAGGCTAAGTCCACCTCATCTATGTTCATTCAAAGCAGTTTGAAAGATATGGGGGTATATTTAAAATATCCCAGAAATACAGTCGCATTTTACTGTCTTTAGCAGCATTTCAATTAATTACATACTTGCTAGATTTAGGGTAACACATGATCTGCAAAAACAAAAGAAAATATTGTATCAAATGTATTCAGCAATGCCACGCTTACAACGTATGTTATAAATGGGAGTGTAGGTCACCAGCTTCGACTATTTTGAGCCGCGGAACACAAACCGTTCGTTCTATACAAAGGCAGTAATTCTGTGTGTGGTATTTAACGTCACTTTCTTGTAGAATCGGTTCCAAATATTTCATTATCGACCTCCTAGCTCAGTTTAGTCTCGTTCACGTTATTAATGCGTTAAAATTAAAATGGCTGCTAAGCTAAAACCGTTCCTCCGTTTTTTATCCTTTTAAACTCAACCTTTGAGGTTTTCACTGAAGTTCCTCTACGAAAATTAATTGAAATTTATTTAACCAGTTTCTCACAACAGCTTGTGACATTTTAAGTAATATGATGCCAACGAACATTTATCGTTTTTGGGAAGGGTATGTAACAGCACTTTCCGACGCAAAATATTCATAAAAACCTATTTAGATCGGGGGTTTAGAATTTCACGAGTGGAATATTTCTTGTACTTAATGGCATTGAAAAATAAATTAATATGGGTCAACTTGGGGGGTCAGGACTAACCAGAAAGAGACCTGCAATAAGTCATTACTCAGTCGTGGTAAGCAATGTGCGGCATCCTGTAACAGGTGAGAAACCTACGAACACAAAGGTTAGTGGCAGAAGCCGTCTACGTGCCCCAGGCAACAGTACGCAATATAATCAAGAAGGATTCCTATTTGTAAAAACGACATAATTCACATGCACACAAGTTTCTTCCACAACATATTCATTTGCCGTCGCATATCTCAAGTAGCTGAAGAAAGAAACGGGTATTCAAGCTATTCCATACAAAGACATACCGGTCAAATCGCTGGATGGAGTTCCCATGGACTTCTGTGCGATATCCGATTATTCGAATGGGCTGTGGCAAACCGCCGTCCTCGTACAGTAGGTTAATTATGAATTGTCAGTATGCACGGTCGTTAGATAGAGCGTTACCGAACGTGGCGACATGGACCGTAACGACGTGGTGTTTCAAACTCATTTTAATATAACGTACCTAACTTTTCGTCTGCAATTTTTATGGGATATAGTAAAGCTTTTGATGGATTTTATCTGGTATATCAATAGCAAGTTTTAAGGCATGTTAAGTAATTATTTAGTTATCAACTGCGGATGGATTTGTAAATTGTTTGTACGAGAATGGATATTGTGTTCATAGATGACCTTCGTATAGGTATAAACACTTGCCTAGTAAACTAGCATATAATTTAAAACAAAAACAAAAAATGGTAACCGAAAATTGTTTAATTGTGTCCTATTTGAGAAACTTCTTTTATCATTTTGCTTCCTAATGAAACTGTGGGATGTTATTCTCTATGAAAGTGGACAAACTCGTACAAAATATCATTTAAGATAGCAATGGAATCCAAAACCACACCCCATATCAATCATGAACGCCCTCATTGGCTACTTGAAGGTTGTAGTTACAAATGAGAACCTTCGGTTTAAGAAAAAAAAGCCATCACGATGAAGCTGGGCATGTCTCCTGGTACCGTTAACAAAACAATGAACAAGGATTTGAAATTAATGAATGTTCACAACCAAAGACACTTTACAAGTTATCAACCACACCTCTAAATTAATGGTTATTCTCGTAAGAAAGAAGGCAGACGCAACTGTAATAACAGCAATCCTAAGCCCCCATGCAGCTCCAATTAGCTTTATTTACATTTGACCTGCTTAGCGTGGTCTTGGAAGTCGACGTTCAAGTACATATCAAGATATATGGAGAGTTTGTTCAAATATATGATTTAAACTTGGCCTCGTCGTCTTAAGCAGAAGCTTGTCAAAATAGAGATTGTGGTGTTAAGCAATAGTACTCAGTCATGGCCACCCGCCAGAGGACAATCAAGGTGGAAAAAGTAGATCAAAGGGTAGCACAGTTCGTAGAAAATTGTTCTTACAAAGTGTGATTAAATTTCAGAATTTGGATGACTGTCAACGAAAGACATTATATACATACATATAGTTCTGACATTAGATATATATATATATTGTAAAGAAGACTACAGGAAGAAAAATATCTATATATTAGGTTGATTGATAAAAAATCTATACTTACACAGTAATTGTTTAAGTTCTTATAGCAACGATTCTAGATAAAGATCAACCATACTAAGTGTATTATGTATCGACAATAACAGTATTAAGTATGAAACGAAAAAGGTTAAGTACGAATACTCAGGAGATAACGTAGATATGGGTTTAAAAAGTTGTATATTAATTTTTCAGCACTGTGATACGAATGTAAAATTTTCTTTAATTAAACTTTGGCAGAGTTTCCATTTTATTTTAATAAGAATGATGAAGATTACAGTCTAACAAAAAAAAGTAAACGGTATGTAACTCTATCCTTAAAATTGCTTTTACTGGTCAGCCTTAGCTATATGGAAATTGAAAACAAGGTGGGTTTATTCAATTTATTTCTTATGAGAAAATTCGTGCTTGCAGAATACGCAAACGTGCAGAGAAGTTTAGTAGGGAATATCCTAGCTAATGCATATTAAAAACCATATTTGTGAAGGAAAAGCACTTTAGAAAATAAGTGACTGACATTTTTAGCAGTCAAAATTAATATGTAGATATATATATATGTATGTATACGCTACATAACAGACTTTCCACAACATATAGGAAGTGAAACGTCACAAAAAATAGGTAATTTTGATGGATTGACGATGAAAAGATAAATTGAAAAGAAAAATTAACATGATATATTTAACTGATATTAAAGCTACCAGCTCAAACTGAAAGATAATATAGCAAAGTAATTTGTATAAATCAAATAGAAATAATTTTTTTGGTAAATAGCATGTTTTACATAACAATGAAACCTCGGCATTCGAATTGAGGGGAACTGGAAGGAATATCACTCCCGTTGTCAAAATAAATACCAGTTTGGTCCGCCATGTTAAAAAATATCATGCGTATGAGTTTCGAGAATAATACTCTATCGACTAGCTTAGCTTCTCGGTGCATTCAGTGCCAAATATTATCTCTATCAATTACTGGTTTTTATTCGCTTTTATTAAGAACAAAGTTTTATACCGAGAGAATACCGAAACCTGGTTTTTAGCATTGTAAGCCTTTCATACTTACAGCTGAGCCACTGTAAAGTTGGTTTATAGTTCGCTCTTGTTGTTTGCTTCATGCAAAGTTATTGCTATATTTCTATATTCACGGAATTTCCCCTTTTCAGGTAGTTACGTTTCGAACACTAAATGACCGTTGCCATTACATTGCTCGTTGGACACTTGTCTGGAAATTCAAGAAACATGATAGTTAATAGATAACTCATTGTTTCATTAGTCTTTTGTTAAATTTCTACTTTTTCGTAATACTCTTATTACCATTCTACGACAAACTTGTAGTTGTTAATGTCAGTATATTTGCATAAAACATGTTGGTAAGTCATTAAAAATCTTATTTTTGATATATTGTTTTAGTAGTTTTGTTATGGTTACTAATCCAAAATAAGTCTAGCAGCTAATACGCGAGAAAATACATTCACGTAAGTCCGAGTATGTGAGTAATTAAACTTTACACATTTTTCCCAATCAAGAATGATTATGTTCTACATAAACGTTTGGATTGAAAATGAGCTACGCTGTTGCCAAATTACTACAATGTGAACATTTCCTGTAGAAGCACAAAATAATAATAATAATAAAAATTGCCATTGGCCAACGAGTTTTTTTTCCTTGTCTACATACGCGTGTATTTTGGTCAAAATGTATTCCGGGCTTAAAGATTAGATAAAGAGCATGTTTATTTTTGAATTTCGCGCAAAACTGCTCGAGGGTTATCTTCATTAATTGTCCCTAGTTTAGCAACGATAAGCTAGAGGGAAGGCAGCTAGTCAACACCGCCAATTCTTGAACTACTTTTTATTAACGAATATTGGGAGTGACCGTCACTCTATAACGCCCCCACGGCTAAAAGGGCTAGCATGTTTGGTGTGACTGGGATTCGAACCCGCGACCCGCAGATTGCGAGTCGCGCACACTAACTGCATAGCTATTCCAGGCCTACAATTGAGAGTAATATGGAAACTCGGGTCATACTACT
>NW_013666581.1:256643-268957 GCF_000517525.1 Limulus polyphemus | reverse complement strand
GACTGTAGCTTTTTTACCCAAAATTTTGTCTTCAAAATAAGGGTGCGTTTTATATTCCGAAAAATACCGAAAATAACATTTCAAACCTTGAAAATGCAAGCGACTTTGCACTTAAACGGACTAGGCTTTCAAAACTTGGTCCTCATTATGGTGTGAAAGATATTGGTTCTTATAAAGAAAAATTCAAAACACTTTTTTTTGTTTCTTTTCCTCATGGGGTGGCTAATAAGGCTCACAAACGTCCAGATGAACATATCCTTACGCAAATACAGGCATACTCACAACATGAACACAAATTTCTGAGATAAAGATCAGCGTGTTCCAGCAGAAGAAACGGCGACGAACATCATTGACCAATTGTGAGGATAACATTGCACAACAGGGTGAAACAGTATGAACAGAGCAGGGTGGGGTGGAGAAGATTTTGCAGTCACTTTGTTGAAAGCCCACCCACCTAATGGGGACATCGGGACACAGTGGTTAATTCTTTAGACTCGTAATCGGTAATTTGCAGTTTGGAGGCCTGCTCTAGAGATATTGAATTAATGGGCAAGACACTTCACTCCAAGTTTTTCAGCTGTATAATGGACACCAGCTGCATGAAGATAACCAGTGATGGACTGTATTACCGTTTTCATCCGTCCGTGTCATTGAAACTGGAGTTCAGCACTGGCTCCTATGTGCCGTTTCGCTATGGGAGGGATTTAACTTAACACCTACCGAACAGTGATAAACTCTTCTAGTAGACCAGAAAATTCGATCAAATAGGATATTCCTTCGTAGCGTACATAAAACAACTGGTTAAATTCTTACTCTGGAAGTCAAATGCATCTTTTGTGTATTTAATTTATCAATCCAGTTTCTTTATTATGGAACCCCAAAAGCTAAGACAGTGCCCCCCCCCTCTCTCATAATATTTGATACTAAACTCATTATTTTGTTTTATGCTTACTTTAGCACGTTTCAGGGTCAGACAATATGTAAGATGTTGTAACATCCAAATACACTCTAATGTATATTTAATATATTGATTTCTCACCACCATATGAAATATTAATTCGCAAATGTTTAGCACACCACATAGGTTCATGTCAGTATTCAGTTCAGAATGTTTGATTACAATAGTTAATTTCCCTGGAATAATGTTCGTGACATTAAAATTTACGAAGGCAGATATTTTGAAATAAGGAACCACCTCTACGTTTACAGTGAGAATAAAGCATCTGTGTCGAGCAAGTAGTGGTTATGGTATCGGGCTGGGGACCCGAGGGTCTGGTGTTCAAGATATGGTGCTACCAAACAAGCTTCGCACTTTCAGCTGTAAGTGCGTTGTAAGAATGACAGTAAATCCTTCTATTCATGAGACACTGCTGCTAACTTTTTACCTTCCCTCTTATCGACATTTTATAATCATACCTGGTCATTTATCCTATTGTGTGCATAAAGATGTCGTTGAGGTGAATTATCAAACAAAAGTCTCATACAGTGAACAACATATTATAGTTCTCAAAGGTCAACACTTCACCCATTAACTTCATAAACAATCCCCAGTTCCTTTACGTAATCAGACCAGGCATGGCCAGGTGGTTAGGGGCGCTCGACTCGCAATCTACGAATCCCCATCCCGCCAAAAATGGTCTCCCTTTTAGCAGTGGGGGCGTTATAATATTACGATCAATCCCACTGTTCGTTGGTAAAAGCCAAGAGCTGGCGGTAAGAGGTGATGACTAGCTGCCTTCACTGCTAAATTAGGGACGGCTAACGTAGATGGCCCAGGTGTAGCTTTGTGCGAAATTCAAACAAGCATACTTTCTTTTATTATCGGACATAAAAACAAAACAAAGAGCTCGAGCAACCATATAACTTGTATGCTGAGTTTAAAGTCCCTTTAAACTCTAAGCAGGTCCAAATAAATGAGTTACGTAAACTAGTAGTAATTTTTTAGTAAAGAATTTTACGATCTTGGTGAATGAGTAACTTAGGAAATACGTAGAGTAAGCCAATTATCTCAGAAACCCGTAAAGCATAGAAGTTTAGATTTGTTACAGGTGACTCATCCTCTATTCAGAATTCTACCATTTACGGCAGAGTGACAGAAATGATAAATTTAGGCTGAATTACGCTGTTTTTGTTGTTGTTGTTTTTTTTTCCGCATGTTTCCAAAACAAAACATTAATGTTATTAGAATTACCATTCCTGGAAAATGCAATCACTTATACACATAAACGTTAAAGAAAAAAGTACAATTCTTCACTTTGCCAGCGGTTTCTCGTAAAGTAGCATGCCATCTGGTGTTTCGCAAGTTAAGACTTCTACAAAACTCCATCAATTAAGTCTTAAACCCGATTTTTGTTTTTACCCTCAAGGCTATCGAGAGTCGCAACCTGTCATTTCTTTCCTTTTAAGAGCTGTAATGAAAGTATATAAAGATAATGTAAAACGTACAAATAATAATGCTAATAACTGTTACTCTCCAAAAGAGCCATTTATCCCAAACTAATATTACTATAATATAAATACTAAAAAATATTTTAGTATGAGCTATAAGAATTGGTGTACGTAACTATATAGCATTTCCATTTCAGAGCTTTCTGTGTAATAACGCCACGTGATTTTCAGGTATATTAGACTATGCTGCTTTTATCGTAAACTAAAACTTCATTACACGCTACCTTTAATAAATTCAACACATTTGGAAACTATACACACAGGAAAAAGATAACGCCAATTTTGTTTATATAGACAGTAATTATTAGCATTGACATTGAAAATTCGACCACACGTGCAGCCAGTATGAATATGCCTACGATAAAAAAGATATATTACAAATGATAACTTCTCCTGTGTTTTGTGCGTTAAAAATGAAAAACGGAAATATAAGTTCTAAAAACGCTAGCTAACGGCGAATGTAGCTGAGCGAACAACTCATTGTTTTCTGTAAAGGAAATTTCCCCAAATTTTCCATGTCTATACCTAATTCTTCTTTTAGCTGTAATCAGAAATACACCGCAGTAAACCATTCTATTCTGGTCTTCTTTTCTCTTTTTTTTCTAGGAATATGTCCTTCCTTTAGTTGTATAGTCGGTAAGGAATACGCCGTAATTGTGGTATAATCGGTAGGGAATACGCCGTAGTTGCTGTATAATCGGTAGGGAATACGCCGTAGTTGCTGTATAATCGGTAAGGAATACGCCGTAATTGCTGTATAATCGGTAGGGAATACGCCGTAGTTGCTGTATAATCGGTTGGGAATACGCCGTAATTGCTGTATAGTCGGTAAGGAATACGCCGTAATTGCTGTATAATCGGTAGGGAATACGCCATCGTTGCTGTATAATCGGTAGGGAATACGCCGCAGTAGGATCATTTTGCTTAGCTTTCTTCTGGTTTGGTTTTTGAATTTCACGCAAAGCTACACGAAGGCTATCTGCTCTAGCCGTTCCTAATTTAACAGTGTAAGACTAGAGAGAAGCCAGCTAGTCATCACCACCCACCGCCAACTCTTGGGCTACTATTTTACCAACGAATAGTGGGATTGACTGTCACATTATAACGCCTCCACGGCTGAAAGAGCGAGCATGTTTGGTGGGACGGGATTCGAACCCGCGACCCTCAGATTGCGAGTCGAGCGCCCTAACCACCTGGCCATACCGGGCCAGTTTTCTTCTGAATATGTCTTTCCTTTATCTGTATAGTCGATAATATATACGTCACAATCGGATCATTGTGGTTAGCCAGGTTTTGAAAATGTTCTTCCTTTAGCTGTAGTCGGTAAAGCATACGCTGCAGTGGAATCATTCTACTTGGTTTGCTTTTGAAAGATTTTGGAATTTTGGAAGATGATTCACGAATATACTGAAATTGTACGATGACATAATTTTGTCCAGTGGTCAAGTCTTTCAACACGTAACTCAAGGTAACCGAGTTAATGCTCACATGTGACTAAACATAAAATTCTACAACGTTTTATTGTATTCTGTAAACTTCTATTTAGGTAATAAACATTCCAGATCTAAATCCGAATATTATTACTTTTTGTGCATAGTACCTAATACTATTTATAGAAAATGTTAAAATGTTAACTTTTTCTTCCTTTGTAGATTGCGTTATATTTCTCTCTTGTAGGACGTTTTATAATTTTCTTTAAAATAAGTATTTGTTGTTTAGTTATATGTTCTTGTAACAGACTTTCTTATTTGTTTGTCAAATATCAAAACTGATACCACACAACTAGATTACGATACTACAGGAAAAAAGATCTTCAAATAAATACTTGCAACATGATAGTGGATAAAATAATGTTGTGTTTTTTCTTTATGAAATAATATGTGATATAGACTAGTGGTTTACAATATTTGTATCTCAAGACCCATTTATAAACATTGACGACCAGTCGCGACCCACTCATTTATAAACATTGACGACCAGTCGCGACCCACTCATTTATAAACATTGACGACCAGTCTGTTCTCGACACATTTAGACATTCTGATACCCCCATTTTGGGTCGTGACCCATGGGTTGAGAAATGTTGATCTAGCCTACGATCAAGTATAATGAATTAGTTAATTGTCACCAGATAAAATATCATTGGGTGACTGTTTTAGGATAAGTTTCCTTGATCTTCCTGAGACCCCTTTTGTAACACTTTCTAACTCTTTAGGGTTTCAGGCTCTAGGCGAACCTGCAAAACCTAATTTTCTTAGTCTTAAGATGGTGAATACACCTGTGCACAAATGTAATCTTTTGAAGTATAAAAAAGTCAGTAATCCCGATTATAGATCCAGTTTTGACGCCTCTACCGTTGTTATTTTGTTCTCAAATTAATTGAGGCCGCAAGTTACGCACTTGTGACATCATCGTCCATTGCATCCTGACAACAGAATGTCTTTGTATCTGTTGGATTGTATGTTTTAGAACAAAGCCATATTATACTATCTGCTGTGGCCACTGCAAAAAATCGAACCCCGGATTTTAGCATTGTAACTCAGTAAAACCGCTGTCCCATCGGGAGACCAATAGTATGTTGATAATTCAGCATTCCTTTTACAAGCTAGCTTGAATGTATCCATACGCACCAACTTGTGCTGGTATCTGTGTTAAGCACTGCAATCGAAAATAATTTACGTATGACCACGAAAGGAAAACCGAAATTTGAAGATAATCTGATTGCGTGTGATTTGGATATGAACTATGTATGGAAATTAATACTTACAATATATATATAACTTACTTGGATTAAGTCACAAAATTCATCTTCTCTAGCAAAATATATATGTATAGAAAGTGTAGTTGTAAAATTTCTCCAGGAAACAGTTATATACGTGACATTAAAAAGTGTTCACAAGAACTTCTCGATTTCACTATTCTTTCGTTCTGAATTTCTAATATTTACTGAAAAACTTATTTTTACACTAACTTGTGAAGGTTTGTACTTTAGCAGAATAATACTGTGTTCTCTTAATCCTCGTTACATATATATATATAATGGTGAGCTACTTTCTATGCACACCCAAATCAGCTTGTCCGTAGCTCAACGTGTCTGGAATTCTAAAGCCATCATCAACTGAACAGAAGTCAAGATGATTTCACAATGATTTGCCTTTTTTTTTTCGGTTACATGTTCAATTTATTACCGTACCTTGTAGTTATAGAAAGTATCTCTTCAAATTGTGCTTGTATTTATGCGTATATCTAATCCATCAGTAAAGTTGTTTAGTCTCTTAAGTGCCTGCGACATTATAATCTTTAAATATAGTTGTGTATAATCGATAAACTTGCTTAAACTCTTGAATGTCCACATAAAATTATTAAATATGAAAACAATCATGTGCAGTTCAATATATGATCAATCATTGGTGAAATTTTGCCGGTACTCACCGGTACTGAGTAGCGGAACTTTTTTTTAAGGCGGTACTAGTACCGGGACTTATTTGAGCTACTTTGTAGTTTTTTAAGTTTCACGTAGATTTTTTTTCTTTTTCAAAAACAGGTCCAATTCACCCAACTGAGTACCTTTACTTATCTTTCGAAAATTTCACCCCTGTGTATCAATAACCTTTTTAACGTCTTAAATAAATAAGTAAATTAATTAAAACGATACTTGTGCAATATATATATATATATAATTAAAAGAAATACAACGCTAAAATAATTACATAATAAATAATTTATTAAAAACAGGGATCAGCCCTGTTAAGACTCTACATGTTTCAGTGTTCTTACGCCACCATTTTCAAGAGTAAAAGTATTGATCGAATGTCTGTAAAATATTATCACCTTTAAATACAGTTTCGTACCATCTAGGATGCATTTAATAAATTCGTTCAGTCTTGGGTGTCTGCATAGTATTATTCTTTCCAAATATGGCCGTCCTTTCCTTTATCTTTGTGCGCCTCGTGAGCTAAAATATGAAAGAAAAATAATACAGGAGTTTTGATGTATGAATTCGTTTCAAACTCTTTTTTTTCTTATGCATTTTTTTCTTTTTGATCTATGCAGAAAATAATGAAAATTTTTCATTCATAAGCACGCTAGAACGCTTATATTAAACTCCTCTGCTTTATTGGCTGGGTAAATTCAAGGAAACGCCTCCTTTATCTTGTGCTTGTTTGCGTCATAGTGTAGTAGTTCGTGAAATAATGTGATAGGCTTGGCTTCTTTAAACTAGATCTACTCTTATATGTGGTATAGATTGATGTAAAAACAGATACCCGTTACGTATACACTTGCCTATAGTGACATGCATTCTAATTATGTCGTATATTTCTACTCATTCTTATGGTTCGAGAGGACTTATGATTATCCGGTTAAACATATTTCTCGTTTCACTGGCCGATTCTCTGTGGTATTATATTGTGGACGAATACCTATTTCCCATTTTAAAAAGGAAGTTGAATCCTCTAAATAAAATTTTCATAATTCAATGACGTTTAAAACAATATATTTAGCCTAAATCTAATATAATTTGTTAATTGTTCCTTCTTTTTAGTAAAACAGGTGGGAAAGTTGTCAACTGTAATATTTTTAACAATAATATTTTAGTAAATGTAGTAATCCCTTTAAAAGTGTTTTTATTACTATGATGAGAAAATAGGCAGCTCACCTCCATTAAACTTTCTTCAACACCAAAAACAAGACAATGCTTCAGCCTAGCCTAGGGTCACTGAAAAGTGACGTATTTCCTGTTTTGGTTCAGAAAATAGGCAGCACATCTCCATTAAACTTTCTTCAACACTACAAACAAGACATTGCTTCAGTCTAGCCCAGGGTCACTGAAAAGTGACGTATTTCCTGTTTTGGTTCAGGGTTTAGAAAATAAGCAGCACACCTCCATTAAACTTTCTTCAACACTACAAACAAGACATTGTTTTAGTCTAGCCCAGGGTCACTGCAAAGTGACGTATTTCCTCTTTTGATTCAGAAAATAAGCACCATACCTCCATTAAACTTTCTTCAACACTACAAACAAGACATTGTTTTAGTCTAGCCAGGGTCACTGAAAATTGACGTATTTCCTGTTTTGTTTCAGAATTCAAAATATAGGTAGCACACCTCCATTAAACCTTCTTCAGTGCTCTAAACAGGACTTTGCTTCATTTTAAACCAGGGTCACTGAAGAACGACCCATTTCCCTCAAACCGGTCTTATCCATAAAACGTATATTTAATCAAAATATAGGTCAAGTCTTTAAATACTGTTTTCATCAGACATTTACAACACCATTGTTATAAAATAGCAATAATTTTGAAGAAAAAAAACTTTCAATAAGGTCAAACAATTTATTTTTGCCAATGCAACCCAGTTTCTTTATAGTTTCAACAGCCCGTTGCCCTCATATCTACAAAAAAAAAAGTTCTAAAATAAAACCATGCATTAATCACAGGTGTCAGCAACTATCAGTTTCTGTGGGCTACTTCCTGTTTATAAATAATTTTGTTACGGTAGCGTCAATCACATTAACGTTAATTAGACTGATTCTGTTTAGTGAACTGAATCGTTTCTACTGTCTCAAGTACGTGATTGTTTTTGGAATATAATTAATTTTATACATACTTGGTCAACCTACGGTTATCTGCTTGTTATAAAATGGACACCGTGAGAGAAAGAAAAAACTATCATAGATGTCCAATCAATATCCAATGAAGAGTCACGCGCCATTAAGTGGTTTACACGAAACTTTGCCACAGTTTCACACAACATCCGCCCTATACGTGATAATTATGATCAGTCATTGTTTATCTAAGCGAGCCTGCCCTGTCTGCTACACGAATATATATATATATATATATATGTGTGTGTGTATATACTAACTATCTCTAGAGAAACCGTTCCAATAAAAAATGTAATTAAAGTCCAATTAGCAAATAAATTTCACGGACAAAGTTGGTGGAGTAAGTAATCCTATGCACGGACGTCAGTTGGGAAGTAATAAGATAATGAGGGGTGCGTCTGCATCAGATTAAATTTTTTTTATTACCTACAATGAACGTAAACATGTATTAGTTGCAACGAAAAAAAAAAACGCGCTTGTGGACAAAAATAATTTTCTGTTGTGTCACTATTAGCTCTGCACACACACACACACACACATTATGTATGTTGAATTAACACTGTATACCTTTCCTCTGTGCTGCTCTTGATTTCGCCTGATAAGCAACTAATTGCTTGCTCATTGAGATTCCAAGGTATCCAAAAGTACAGTGTCGGACAGATGGTACCGGCTTAATACCGGGGGCTACTGCTCCGATTTGCTCTGTTGACCATTACTATATTAGTCATGGGACAAATGTGTTTGCTCTAACAATGATGCCAAGCACAATGAAATCTTATTGTATATAAATATATAGATATACACCTAATTCTATATTTTGTATTACATTGACACAGAATGTTTACCAAGTGACCGACTTCCACGGATGGTCACACTTTAATTCCAATCAGATTTAGGCAAAGGTAAAAATTACCGAGCGTATTAACCAAATTACATTATAGCTTTTGCAAGGCCATGTGTTTGTCTGAAGAAATAACATTTTCTCAGTATTCCTTTGGCACAAAGCGTACCAACGTGCAAAGGTTTTTACCCCATGTATCACAGAATATGATTGTGACTCAGAGAGAGATAAGACTTTTATATACTTCTTGCACTTTATACAAAACACGTTTCATATGAATAGAAAATGCCTATTATTTCACACAAACATCCAACCTAGATGGCCGCTACGTGGACTGAATGTGTACGATGTCGATTTAAATCAACCATCACGATACGATATCTTACACAATTCCTATCTTTCTGCCATAACGTTTGAAGCTATTTAGAGAAAAAAAAATATTTTATTTGTTTTTTTCGCAATGATTGTATATTTTTGTATTCTTTTTTCCTCTTTCACTGTATTAACTTTTCCTTCATATTTTAAGCTTTTTATTACTCTTTGCATTCTGTGTTGTTGAGCACAAAGCCACGCAATTAGCTATCTGTGCTTTGATCACCACGGGTATCAAAATTCTATTTTGAACGTCGTAACCACGCCTCAGGGGAGCTATTCTTTCAATTTTTCTCTTCTTAAGATCTGTACTATTTTCAACAATTAACTAGATAATTATATTTAGTAAAAATACTGCTAACTATTACTGATTCAAATGGAGTTACTTCTTAACTGTTTTTAAGGCGATATGAACAAGCTTAATCTAAATGAACGAGAAAGGTCGAACACTTGAAACTGTTACATTTTACGTCTCATACGTAAGTTTTATTACGTCCACGTACGACTTATTATATAAGGTTTCATTTGCCTTTTGACTGTTTAGCAATAGGAAGTTTTCAGATGTTTGCGATATTAGTTTTTATTTTGTTTTATCACCTTAAAATCACGTCTATACAGAGTCTAGTTGAATTACCGATAAAATACTTATAGATACAACAGGCTTTTTTTTTAATTCTCTAAACTATTTATGCGCTAAGTTCCTTATAAATCCATGGCGTTATTGGTTACAAGTCACTTACAAAATGTAAACAAAATTTACCATCAGTATTAACATCAATCCCAGTAGTCAGCTTGCCGAACTGAATATTTGAAAGTATATGGTTCATGCCACATTTCTCCAAACAAAATTGCGCTTCGCACGTTAGGGTCGTGATTATATAAGAATGACGGTCAAATCTCACTATTCGGTCTGACAAAAGTAAACCACGGATTGGCAGTGGGGTGATGTTGACCAGCTGCCTATGTATTATTGTAACAGTTTCTTCTTCTTTTTTCTCTCTCTAAAGATGATACAAAGTCCAGTCCTCTTAACGATAACAAAAGCGATTCATTTCTTCAATCGTAACATACAAGTTCTACAGAATACGTTCGTTGATAGGCCTAAGACACAAATAAAACTAAACAGTCACTTACTTGCAAGCTTTTTACTTTGTCGAAACACAAATTTACAGCGTTGAATTGACTTACTAATTAAACAACTCACTGATTGGTAACTATGGTATTTTATAAATTGTATTTGTTTTTCCCCAAAGTTCACCCAAAATTCGAAACGTCACGTCAAATTTAGACTCTCAGGAAATTTCTAGGCGTCATACGTCATCACTATATTATGCCAAATCTTCCTCTAGCAAACAGTACAAACTTAAACAATTCAACTTAAAACATAGCCTATAACAGTATTTCACATGAACATTAATGATTGTTTTTCCAGTTCTTTACACCAAGTGTTGTTACTGGCAAAATCCATAAAATTAATCAGTATGATGCAATGTATGTATTAGTGTATCTATAGATGACGTAGCCGGGTCAGCTGACCCATATCAGTCCCAACTCATGAAAGACCCATTTGTGATATAAGTTTATTTGTATTTTTGTGCCAAGAAGCCGTTCGATGACATTCAGTCCTGACACGTATAGGACTACTTGTGTAGTACATAAAATTAACACTTTTGGAACCCAAGGGCCTCTCTGATACGCAGTTGCAACTCCTGAAAGACACACTTGTAAACATGGATGGTACGTACTGAAGTGTCATCAGCTACAGGTCTCTCCATATCCACTTGATAATTATAACGTCTCCAGACCGGCTGAAATGCCTAGTTATACTCAAATATAAAGTATGAAAAGTCAATTTATAGACTATGATTGATATATTTGCAAAGCAAAATGTTCCGAAGAAAAAAAAAAGATTAATTCTTAGTTTCTTACGTGTTTATGCAAGCATTTATTAGTTATTAGAAAGTAAGAGCTTCACCTATTCAGTTGTATTGGTGTGATTAATTGGGTGATGTTGTAACTTTTGTTTAATGGAATGTCACTTTCGGCCATTTATACTTTTCCTAGTAGAGTTGGGCTGTGAATAAAAAATATTTCAGTTCAAGGTCTTTATAGGTCTACATACACCATTGAATTTGTCGATTCCCTCTCTATAGTGAGTATTATAAAAAAGAAGTTTGTGATTCGAGGGTTAAATAGAAGTGATATCTATATATATATATATATTATATTTGTATGGGTGTGTGTGTGTGACCGAGGAAGACTGAGAGAAGATCACATAACAAGTGTATGAAATAAATACATGGTACTTATCAAATTATTTTGCAATATTCAAAAGGGTGCTCAGATTGCAAGTCAACTTAAGCGATTATGTGAAGAGTAACGAAGTTATTTGTTTCTTTGTTTGAAGTTAAGTACAAAGCTACACGATGGGCTATCTGAACTCTGCCCGCCACGGGTATCGAAACCTGGTTTCTAGCGTTGTAAGTCCGCAGACATACCGCAGTTATTTGTAGTAAACCCCTCTGTTCACACAACAACGCATTTCAAACCACACTCGTGTATTTCAATGTCGTCTTTAAGCAAATACGTTCCCTGTGTATTTTGACCACCAATTGTTAAAACACCACAGATACAACGTTATACAATAAGATAATTATAACAGCAATAAAATCTTACCTCAAAATTTAAACATAATGGATTAAACTTAAGATGTACGCAAAAAAAAAAGTATAGGGATAATTGTTGCCGCCTTGTTCGTAATAATACCTTGTATTTACATTGCCTAAAACAACACGTTAATTTAGTTGTCATGGTTAGTAGATCCCAGAAGCTAATTATTAATATTATTAATATTTTCATTTTTAATTAACAACTTAGTAATTAGTATCTCGTAATTAATTATCTTACAGGATACGAATAATGACAACACTTGATACCTGATCGCCACAACCTTACCGTAAGTGCTTAACACGTTAATTTGTTAGTTCCTTATTAATTTAGAAAATAATAATTATTACCCAGTTTCAGTTTGTAATATTTTGTTTCCTG
>NW_013666581.1:245203-256043 GCF_000517525.1 Limulus polyphemus | reverse complement strand
CTAAAATTATGTTTTTTGTAGCATCTTGACCCCCTATAATTACTAAAAATGAACAAGTCCACCATTTTTTGTTTGTCGATCTGTGGGATCTGTAGAAAAGTATCTTTGTAAATTGGTCTAAATATGACCGAGTAATTGACTAAAAATTCCAAAATTATGCTTTTTTTTGTGAGCTCTGACTCCTCTAAAAAGACTCAAAATGGTCAACTCCAACATTGGGCCCATGAAAATGTATAATTGCGCCAATTTTCATCTTGATTACTGTAAATATGACTGCATAGGAGCCCAGAATATACATTTTTGGAATGCTTGTCCTTTGTCCTTATAAGATCTAAATAAAAGAAAAAGTTGACCGAGGTATAGTCCTATTAAGTTTCAAGTCAATCCGTCGAGAAATGAAGGAATGATGGTCGATTTAAAAGTGTCTGGAGGAAAAAGAAACAATAGAAAAACAGTATGTCTCTATGGAGACATAATTATCTAGTGACAGAAAGAAGATGTATTTCACGACAACGACAATAATTTCAGGCTTTAATCCAGTTTCCACTGTACTGACACTAAGTTTTATTGGTAGTTCCTAGAGTATATTTAAACTATTAGTTGAAACATAGGAGCATATGTATACTGTGCTGTTACAGTACTATTAAATCTCAACGCAAGTCACTTTATTAAAAGAATGTTGGAAAAGCTTTCTTCTTCTTGATTTTGTCGATGATAATGTCCACGTATTGTTCAGCAGACATCTCCAAAGTTGGCTTATTTATATGTGCAGTTTGCCTCGATGTTTCGAAGTGAGAACATCTTTCAATCCGTGATCAGTCAACTCTTGAATACACAAAACATTTACTACTTCACACGAAAGTAACCATAAAGGTAATTTCTGACTTTCTGAATTTAGCGACTGAACTGATAAGTATAAGCTCGATGTATTTATAACATGAGTAAAGAGAGTTTCAATTCACAATAGGAAATATGATTTTTTTTTTCTGTACACGCTCATTATTGTTACTAAATCACGCAATAAAGGTAAATGTACTTTAATACTCAACATTCTCCATTCGGGTATTCCTTGTAACAGATAAATTTTTACGCAACTTGTAACATACTTTTTAGAGGGAAAATTATTTCGTCTCAGTTTATTTCATCCTTTCACTAATTCCTCTCAAATACCCCCCCCCCCCCGGCTCTGTGGTAAGCTCGAGGGCAAAACGTTAACATTCGAGTTGCGGTCTCATTGGTAAGCACAATATAGATTGATTATCCATGCAGCTTTAGGCTTAACAAGAAACAAACCTACCAACAATCTTAGTCTAAACTTGACATGTTTATGCATCTCAATCAACGATTATTTACTTAATTAATGTGTTCGTATTTATTATCAAATCATTTTTATGATTTTTTTTAAAATTCTAAACGTAGATTAAAAACATTCTTTATCTGCAACATCCCAATATATTATTATTCTGCCATTAATCTGCTTAATGAAGCTCAATTACAAAAACAAATTAACATCCATCTGTTGTTCGATGAACCTCATTTCTGGTTTATTTGCATCATTGTTTTAAATTTTTGTTAGGAAAATAACGTTAATATGTTTTCTGTTTACATTTTATTCCTGTCAATATCGGTAAAATATTACGGAACTCTTGCACGTTAATAGCCGACCATAAAGCTTTGATTACAAAACTCCTTTATATGTATGCTTGTTTCAATGGAACAAAAAATAATGTCAAAATGTTTGACTGAACAAAACCCTATACATATTAAGTAGTCTCTTGCAATCAAGACGGCGTTACACCTGGCTGGTAATATGCAAAATACGAGGCCTGTCCTAATATTTTACTGAAATCAAAATATATTTTTGTTTGCTTGTTATTAAGCACAAAGGTGCACAGTAGGTTATCTGTGCTGTGCTCACCGTGAGTATCAAAACCCAAATTTTAGCTTTATACGTCCTCAGATTTATCGCCGAGCCACTAGTGTGGCAATAAAAGAATTCCTTACAATTATTCTACGTTCGTTATTAGTAATTTGACAAAATATTATTGTTTTAATACATTTTTATGGGGTTCTATTTTATGTTTCAAACGTATAATGCCATTTATTTTAATTTAAAATCTTATACAATTTAATTATATTCTAAATTTAGTTACATGCTGTTAGGTGCTTTATTTGATACGATTCAAAGAAACGCAGTATAGTAATTGATTTCGTTTTGTATTTTTGCATCATTTTATAAAATCGTATTTAAATATAGGTGATTCACATCGACCAAATAAATTGTATTTTTCTACTTTTTTTTAGGGACGCCAGTGATTAATTTTAAGCTTATCATCCATTACATCGTATTATTAAGATAATATAGTTAGCGTACCAGTACTGTGAATCCGAGGGTGAAGTGAGCAGTGAACCAATCTGGTGATCTATGTAAGGTGTCTCGTTGTTGCAAAAAACAAAGCTCTTGGAACTTTGGGGCTTTTGGTGCGCTATAAGAGTGCCAGATCAAATCCTAATATCCGGCCACAGAAGAGCAGCCCATAAGGTGGCGGTTAAAGCTGCTAACTTCAATTCTATAAAAGCGAGTTGCTTTAGAATTCGTAAAACTCCAAGTGCACTTTAATTTGTAAGAATTACCAGAATGTACCTTTACATGCTCTAGGTTCGCATTTCACATGATGATGGTTTTGTTGGGGGAAAAAATGCTTTGTGGAGTTTCAATGAAATATTCAAAATGATTTTTAGAATTATATCTGACAAAACTAATAAACAGTAATATCTTTTCAATATCTTTTTTTATGACCTAGACAAAAGTACAAACTTTTTGGGTATATATATTAAAAACTACAGATAAAAAATAAAACTTAGTTAGTTTCTTGCGTTAAACTACGAAGAAAAATCGAGATAATGCAACACGTGTAATATAGTCAATATATTTAAGAATACGATAAAATGATTAAAAAATGCTAACATTGTAATAGCTTGTGTCTTAAGAATAAATGTGACAAAAACCTATCCCATTTAATCTCAGCTAATTCTAACATTGTAATAGCTTGTGTCTTAAGAATAAATATGACAAAAACCTATCCCATTTATTCTCAGCTAATTCTAACATTGTAATAGCTTGTGTCTTAAGAATAAATGTGACAAAAACCTATCACATTTAATCTCAGCTATTTCTAACATTGTAATAGCTTGTGTCTTAAGAATAAATGTGACAAAAACCTATCCCATTTAATCTCAGCTAATGTTTTCATTCTCATCGAGTAACTTTGTGTGAAATTGAACAAAATAAACAAACGGATTTATTTATTTGTTTAGAATTAACCACAAAGCTACACAATGGGCTATCTATGCTCTGCCTATCACGTGTATCGAATCCCGTTTTTTAGCGTTTTAAGTCCGCAGACATACTGCTGTGCCACTTCGCGGCAAACAAACGGAAATCTTTCGAACAGATTTACGCCAAATTCAACAAATTATGTATCAATAAACATCTCACAGGAAATATTTTCAGTAAAAACATAGCTTTTATATTTTGTTTCATTTTTATTATTATATGTTATTATATTTTTACAATATTATTCTGTAATAAAATAATTGGCTTGTGTGCAGTTTGATAAGTTTCCCCCTATATCAAAACTTCATACTGAATTACTTAATTGTTAACATTTTGACATTTAGAATATTTTCAAACACAAGATTTTAATGAACAGTGATCTCACTGCTTTTGCCAAACCCTTAACGTGCTGTGTCCAGCTTAAATATTTATCAGTTTGTAAGCCTAAATATTTTACTCTTTCAATTTACGGACATTTGTAATTATTATATTTTTACATTCAGTATTATGAATATACAATTCAAATAATCAATTTATTTATTTTTTCAAGACGTATATTTGGTTTTAATTATATTAATACATAAGTTGTTTGAAAAGCAATGTCCTACTGTTTGCAAATCACTTTTTATTGGGAATTTTAATTTTTCCAAAATGGAAGAGCTAAACGTTAATGCTGTATCATCAACAAATATAATAATTTTAAAATTTAACTTTAGATCATGTAAATCACTTATGCATATTATAAAATAATGATCCTAAGTACAGAACCTTGTGGAACACCATTATTTGCAATATTTACATGAGTAAAGCTAATAATTATTTGTATAACCTGTGTTTTTTTTTATATAAATAAGATTTAAATCATTTTAATCCAGAGAATTGTTATTTTATCCACTAATGTTTGATGTGGTACTGTGTCAAATGCTTTCTGTAAATCCAAAAATTAAAGCGTTATTTTTATTATTATCTAAGGACTCATGAATATTTTGTGTGAACTTCAATAGTGCCTCTTAAGTATTTAACGTACTTTTAAATCCATATTGATGTTTAGAGAAAGCCATTGTATCTATTCAAAAATTTAGTCAACCTACTTGTCTCTATTTTTTATAGTATTTTAGGAATGCTAATAACAATAAAAAAGGTATATAATTAATATAATTATTCTTATCACCTCACCTCTTTGCTTATTGCAATTACTTGAGCTCCTCTAAAAACGTTCCTGCTATAATAGATAAGTTATAAATAAATATATACCAATAGTTCAATGTTATAAGGTATATACTATTTTACTTTTCTTACTGAAATTCCATAATTCCCTGGACTTTTTCGATTTTTTGAATCATAATTATAGTTTTTCAATTCCTCATTACATTTTTAAGAAATACAAACATGAAATTATTGTTTATATTATATTAAATGCTTTATGTGGTTCATTATCAATTTGTTTTATAATTTTTCCAGGTATTTTTATGAAATAGCTATTACATTTGTTTGCTAAATTTCTAAATACTTAGTTATAATTTCTTGGTCACTATCAGGTAAAACCGATTCTTTATTTTATTCATCAATTAATATAATTTCGTTCTTTTATATCCATTTTTCATTTTAAAACATCATTTTTATAGTATTAATTTTTTTCTATTATTAGCTTTTGATTACATTTATTTCTATTATCTTTAAACTATCTTCATAATATTTATTAAAGAGATATTTATTATACTTTTTTATACATTACATCTTTAGCTTTTATGAAATCTGTTATTTCCTTAGTGATCCATGATTTATTAAATGTATTTTTATAACGTTTTATACATTGACTTGATTTTTGGTTCTCTTAATTAACATTCCTTTAAATATTTCATATGCATTATTAGCATCTGTATAAATGTATATTTTCCTAATTTACATCTCTTAAATTTTGTTTGAAAAATGTGTAATCAGTTTTTCATAAGCTATTTTTCTGTCTATACTATATGTATAGTTTTCCATCAATATTTACTTTTAATGCTATAGGGTAATGACTATTATTGGTATCTTTCTAATTGTTACAATACACATTTTGATTCTGATTTGTCTTATAAATACATTATTTAAACATGAAATTGTTTGCTTTCCTCTCTAGTTTTTTCACTATTACGTTTTTTTATCCTCTCTCTCTCTCTCTCTCTTATATATATATATATATATCACCAAATTCGTTTTGTTCAAAGTAATTCAGTAGATTATTTTTCAATTCCAATAGGGGATATTAATAATCGTTGGTTCTTCAATCTCGTTTTGTTGCATACCTGTTTCCGTCCCTTTCAGCGCTCAGTTTAATTTCTTGTCCTGTTATCATCATCGTCATTTATTTTACAATGGTTACATTTCCATTTTCCAACACAAACAAAATCTGTTAATTCAAGAGCTCCGTCACTACGCATTACTCACTACACTTCACGTACATATATAGCCGCCATTTTTGGTATGTTTGTGTGTATGTGAGTAGAAAGATTTTGCACCAAATAAATGAAATTCATAGAGATTTATACTTTATCTCCTAAATTATAACATACCTCATATTGATTCGTTCCTATAATACAGCGATTTTTTCGTCGAAATAGGTTGATGTCACGTTTTTTAATATGTAATTATTATTACTTATTTCTTTTTAATCGGCAAAATTTCCTTTAAAGTATAATCTTACAATTCTTTTCCTCTGTTTAAGCTTTTTTAAGTATTTTTAATGCTTTTCACAAACGCAATTTACATTTATATCTCTCACCTTAATTTCTCAATCCAGCTATCTTTGTTTTCGTCTTTTATTTTTGATACTAAATGTCATTGTTAATGTTCTTGTAAAAGATTAGTTATCTATGGTAGTTGGGGGTTCTTTATATATGCCAATTTTTTTAATCCGTTCTTGAAGTTTTCAGTGCTGACCGAAGAATTCGAACCATATTTGTAGAGATAATAAACAAGTTTAAAAAAAAACTGATAATATTATCTTCGAAGGCCTTTTCAGCAAAGGTACGAGCGTCTATCAACAAGAATCTCTGACACTGGTAAGAACCGCAACATATATACGTTTTTTTTTACATTACTGTAAGTCTTTAACTAATGCCACCTGATATAATTCAACTGGTACGTCTTCCATGACATGTTAACAGTAAATGTCGTCGTTGCCTGAATTACTTTTGGTGTCATTCTTCGTGTTGTCTTCGATGTCACTTACATTAAGAAATATACACAATTGTCCCTGACTAAGTCTGAACAAGATACATTAGACAAGTGTTCTGATCACGTCTCCGCCAATGGATATATATACCATTGCTCATCGAATTAAGTTATAAGGATATGATGATATTAGTAAAATATTTGGAAGACAAATCATTATACGAAACTTTCATCCAAAAGCAAGGCTTGAGTTCCAAACTACAGTCCCACACTAATGAAGACATTCTATGACATAAGACGGAGAATAAAAAAATTGTTTTGAAGTAAATCTAATAATGATCGTGAGCAACAGGATTACAACTCTGGAAAATTTAAAACTATCGAAGGACTGAATATTCATCCTTTTGAAAGATCCTAATTTTGCAATTTCAGGGCAACTTACAGATATTTAAAGTATGCTTCCCTAAGTACATCTTACATCCAAGTGTAATAACGTCGAGAAAGATATACAATTTAACCTTTCTCCTCCAACTTTTGATTTTCCTAAATGCTCTATTACTGAAAACGTTTTTGTTATTTTGACCTCCATTTTTTTATGCATTTCTATGACTATTCAGCACTTTCTGAATAGAATAGTTAAACAAATCTAAAACTGGCTAAGTGGTACAGATATATCAGGGACATTTTGGTATATGGACTCAAGGACTACCATATCTTCTGGAGGTCGTTTCAGTCCTTATTAATTATTACCCTAGCATAAAGCTCACACTCTCATATACTGATAATGATGAGAAGTTTACACCCTTTTCTTGATACCATGGTTGCAACAAACCTATTGCTACCGCATAGCCACAACCATGCATAGTATTTATTATCCTACAATAAGACTGACATTATCCACTAACTACTAAATGGATTGTGGTTATTTTTAAACTCAAAATAATAGACAAAATCTGCAACATCATTGATTGTAAGGTACAAGCCAGGAAGAATATCCAAAAACATATATTGCTTAATGGCTCTCCGTATAATCAAAGTACTGAGAAATTTCCATAAGTTTGACTCACAAGATCTTAGAAAAACAGCAAAAAATTCACCATACAAAACCTTTGATATAAAGTTTGTGCCTTGAGCTGATAAACCTTTAATTGCATGTTTGCAAGTGGTTATGATATCTGGGTTGAATATTCACATCATACAGAAATCTAGTAATAAAGTGAAATATATATTTAGTTGTTCAGTTTTTAATAGAAACAATCGGTGTTAACCTAAAAAATACTTTAGCTAAGACCATTGGCTTATAGAGATCGTGCATTTTCGAACAGTGTTTATGATACGACATATATATATATACAGTGTTCAGACACGTACGCAGGTGAAAGCATTCGTCCAATACATGAACGTTTCTACGAACATATTCGTGTCACTGCTAATCTTGATAGCAAAGAAACCATCACTAAACATTTCATCAACTCACACGACATAATGAACGTGACACTATATGAAAGAGAGAAAATTTAAGTAATCGCTTCCAATTCAATCCAAACGTCATTCAATTAAAAGATAAAATGCCTGGCTCTTGTAAAACTATAATGTTTGAGTTTACTACTGTATTTTATTATTATTATTTAATAATTTATATTGAGTTTATTATTTTGATCAGCAAACCTATTTTGTTAAACAATACTTATAAGCACTTTCATTAAAAAATCAAACTTGTAACCGTCAAAACATCAAAAAAAGCGTAAACCGAAACGTCCATACATTTTACAGAAATTGATTTCACTATGAAATATAGGATACTTTCTGAACAAACTAACCTATTTCTTTATTTGAGACAGACATATTACTCTTACTTAACGCCCTTTATTAAGACATTAATCACTCTGGTTATAATTGCTCATATCGTGTCAATAACTATTTTCTTTTCTACTTTTATATAAAAATAAGCTTGTTTTGTTGTATAATAATTGATTTAACTTATATGTAGATTGCAGTATTTACGTCATCTTGGATGCGATGGCAACTGGAAGTTTATCAGTCTCATATGAGAGAAAACGTAGTACCATCTATTGGCTAGATTTCCAAATACCGTCTATATTACTAAAGTGTTTAAATGTTTTTTTATTGCCTTAGAGAAAGCTGGTGATTGAAATAGATACAAGGCTTCTTACGTACCTGTTTCTCATATATCCCAGAAATTGTTCTTGAACCACAGTTGAAAAGTCGGTTTTAAAACCAACTTTTCAAAATCAGTAGTCTATAAATATTTATGTGCTTACTTACATATACTAGGCCTTACTAAAATCTCTATTATTTGACAAATTTAGTGTTAATTTTCTTATAAAAAAATTATCCACTCTCTTTGTTGAATAATAGATGTATCTGATTTCGAAAGACAGATGGGTATTTGAATATCAAACTGTAATCTGGAGGTTATCTACAGCAATTAGCTTTTTACATTGGTTGTTAGGCTCTAAATTTAAGAGTTAAAAGATAGTAATTTTCTGTCGCATTTATTGATCATGATACTAGTGTTCGTGTTATGAGGATTGTGGATAATGACAGAGTAGCTCCGCTGTTGTAGTGTTCTGTGCATGTTAAATGATTATTAGTATTGTATTATATTATTATCTTTTATTGGGAAGGGCTACGAGATTCTTTAACTACAGATTAGCTTAACGTTTCCTCTTTTTGATTACCAAGAGTACAAATAAAAGTAGTTTTTATGCTTATGTGATAAAGTTTAGCGCACTGTACAGGTTTAGGAGAAGTCAACTAGTACAATGAATTTGATATGTTCTTATTGCTGTTGGGTCAAAAACTACACAATAGGCTATATTTGATGTGCCCACCACAGTGGTCGTACACCCTAATTTTATCGTTATAAACCCTCAAGCTTATCGCTGAGCCATTGAAGAACGTGATAAATTAGAGGCACAGCTGTGCTTACACTAAGGTTTTTCTTCTCTATTTTTCTAATAGATTATTTTAGAAGTTTTTTTTTCAGTGATATTGAATTTCTGGCAGAAGAGAAACCCGTGTGCTCTTGAAATACTTAGAATTTGCCTAACAATTAATTTAAAAAAAAACACTTCCCAATTTATGTTTGTCGCTACGACCTGACAATTAATGATTTATTAGATGTAAGCATCTTTGGAATCTGTAAACAACACAGTTAAAAGGGACAGCGGTAAGTCCATGCATTTACAACGCTCAAATAAGGGGTTCGATTCCCTTTGGGGGACACAGCAGATAGCCCGATGTGGCTTTGCTATAAAAACACACACACACATAATTAAAATTCGGTTTTTCATCGTTATATTTACCATGAGATTTTTAAGTGAATCTATACTTCTGTTATTAGGATCGACAAAACAAACAATTAAAAATTCATGATCAACAACTACTGAAACTAGTATTCACTTAATGAATAAATTTAGATCAGTCAATTTTCCACACAAA
The DNA here is from genome assembly GCF_000517525.1 of Limulus polyphemus. Lineage (NCBI taxonomy): Eukaryota > Metazoa > Arthropoda > Merostomata > Xiphosura > Limulidae > Limulus > Limulus polyphemus. The sequence goes on along the minus strand of NW_013666581.1, from coordinate 246,085 downwards.
CGCCTCTCGTTTTGGGGCAGTATTAAAAAGCTTGATAATAATCATTATATTATTTTGCCAGTTACATAAGAATATTTTCCATTGCTTTGTGTTTTTCTTTTGAAGTACAAAAGACATAGATTTTATTGTTATTTAAAACTTTCGTAGTTATTAAGCCCTATTACCCATGACAATGGAACTTTTATAGGTGATCATTATAAGATTTTACGATTCAAAATGAATATAACCAATAAATCTTTACGTTTTGTTTTCTGTTTGTTAGTATTTACTATGCATATTCAATCCACGTTTGGCATGTGATTGCTCGAAATATTATAGCTTTGCGTGCTTTATATTTTGTAATCAGGCCTTATTCATCTTTATTAGTAGTAACGTGATTCATCAATAAGCAGTATTAAACATCATCTTACTATTCTATCTAAAAAAATAAAGAAAACAAATGACATGAAATCGCAAATCAGCGGGTAATCAACGACTATATTGACAGAAACTGATTGGAAAAGCTAAGCTACTCTTGTACGTAAGCACGAACCGTGGGAACTATTGATTAAAAAACACCTGGAGGAACTTTCTTTTGTCGTTCCCTATAATCATAAATATCCGGTGAGACAAGTTTAGTGACTGTTTCAAAGTGACAAATGATTCCCTAATTGCAAAAAAAAACAAAAAACAAGTCTATAAATTAGGATAAGTTAATAATAAATAGTGAGGTCTTTGACAGCTTCTGTAGGTCCAATATAAGATCTTAGTTTTGATACTCAAAACATAAAATATTATACAGGATTGAAATGTAAATTTTGAAATATTTTAGAATTATATTGAGTCTATGGTAATATCATATTTATTACCTTAGTAAATTCATCAAGAAGACATTGCCACGGG
>NW_013666581.1:228804-244203 GCF_000517525.1 Limulus polyphemus | reverse complement strand
CCTTGTGTAGCTTTGTGCATAGTTAAAAACAAACAAACTGTTGGTGTTCCTGTGTGTTTGTTGTCTTCGTCAGTCAATAGATTAAACACTGAGGAACGAAAGTTTAAATTTAATATATTTATTTGTGATGTCCAGTTACGGTGTTTTTTAACATGTTAAAATAAAGTGTTTGTTACTTTAACGAAGAAGAAGTATCTTTGGGTGCGCATTATTTTCAAAGTATTTAAGAAACAATTAAATTCAGTTCAATTGTTACTTCGCTAGCGCATAACTGGTTAATTAATGTAGTTTACAAATTAAAATTACTTAAAGTTTATAAACCTTTATATCTCAACTTGCTGAATAAAGCTTCTTTGAAGACAATAATGTTTTGGAATTTATTTCAAAAATATGCTTGTATAAAATAACTTAGTTTTACTTTCAACTAACCATATCCCTCAAAATGAGTACCACATAACTCAAACATATCAAAAATATTTGAATTTTGTTTGTTTTAGAGTAAAGCCACGTTGGGTTATCTGCTGTGTCCACCACGGGAAATCGAACCGCCCATCAGGGAACAAATCTATATAAATATAATAGCACTGTCTGTTGTATGTCTATGTAACAACTTCGCGGGGTGTGAATGGGGTTAAATACAAATTTTCAGTTTTGCATTTTACGTTTTGCGGTTTTTATTGGCGTTTTTTGTGTTTTTTACAATTACATATAAGGGAAGCAGCTTTTCATGTCCTAAGATAACCTTTCATTAATAATGAATTAACATGACTTCCTTCCGGGAGACGGGTACTCCAGCTAGTATTTTAATATCGTATTGAATATACGCGCATCTACAACACATAACTTTAGTCTCCAAAACAAAGCACAACTTAAATGAAAAAAATAAATGAGTGAAAAGATCATCAAATCTACACCGTAAACTAACATGGGTAAGCTAAATAAGAGTAGTATATGATTTATTCAGAGAACTGAATATTTTATTCCAGGCGAATAAAACTGGAATTGCATTTCCCAATATCCATTATATTTGCCGAGCACGCTTTACGTTTATGATCTACTTTTTAGCTAAGTCTTCTTACACTATTTGAACAGTCTCTATAATTGTATTTGTACAATAACAATTATAGCTGGTCGTCTTCTTCATTCTATAAATACGTTTTCTGCGTACGTATTGAAAATAACAAATTCTATGATTATAAAATAGAAACCTTGAAACTCATAATTTGAGCATTTCTTTATATATTAAAAGCACGTAACGATGATGTTTCGAGCTAATGTCAAGTCCCATCAGAAACGGTGTATGAAAGTAACTAACCATGCGTTTTATTATGTAATATCTCGTAAATGTCAGTACCTAAGACATAACGGTATTTAACCGAGGCCAGTGCAATATCTTGTTAAGGCATTCAAACACTGTGTTGATATTTACAATTATAGAACAGTGTTTAACAAAATGCCCAATCATCATAATTTAGAAACCTTTTCCGCTGTATGTGTATATCAAACGATATTTATAGCTTTCAACAAATAATTATTGAACAATGCTTAAAGAGTTAACAGCATCTGTAAACCTTTGCAGCATCAGGAAAGATTGAGGAATATTGTCAAATCTAAACAGTAAACACTAATAGTAAACTCTCGCTAGTCTTTAAATGCCTTAAAAACTGAATACTAACTAGTGTCTATAAGCACAATAGTTAACTTTCACAAAGCACTCTCATTGTTTATAAACATAAAAAGCACTCGTCAAGCCCTTAGGTTGGACCAAGGATACTTATTCTATAAAAAACACCATGATTGTCATCAACCCCTTCTCCCCCCCCCAAAAAAAAAGAAATCATATACAGAAACTAAGAGATTTTTAAATCAAACATTTTATTTCAATGTGTTATGTTTTTAAATATACCGACCAAATGTTATATTCCAATTACACTAGACCTGGTTTTGCTTAACACTACATTGTAGAACACCTTGATCTCGGGAGTAAGATCTTCTTCGCCAATTTACTGTACATGCCATATAAATCTAATTGCACCCATTGTTTTATAAAACTGGGAAAAAGATAGACACAAACGCTGGTTTTTCAGACATATTTTACAAACACCTTAATGGTTCTCGACTTCGTGCATAATGCGCAGCTATCTTAAAATTATATCAAAATATGGTTCTTGACTTCGTGTATAATACTCAGCTATCTTAACACTATATCAAAATATGGTTCTTGACTTCGTGTATAATACTCAGCTATCTTAACGCTATATCAAAATATGGTTCTTGACTTCGTGTATAATACTCAGCTATCTTAACACTATATCAAAATATGGTTCTTGACTTCGTGTATAATACTCAGCTATCTTAACACTATATCAAAATATGGTTCTTCACTCATTTTATTTCTTGATTTTTTCTCTTCTAAATTTACTACATTCAGAAATCTGCACGATGAAGTGATAAAATATTTCGACCAATATTTCATATGGTTTGTATCATAAATCACTCCTAATAGCGACCATATGCAATGCGGTTTACAGAATATTATGATATTAACCTACGCGTAAGTTTAGAATAATTTATTAAAAAGTTCTGATCAGGTTTCAAAACGAAGGTTTAAGTTGATTACACCAATCTTCTGTAGAAGAAGTAGCAGGTCGGGTTGCTATATTATTGTTAGTAGCTTTTAAGCATAAGTAAGCTAATATTTTAGCTAAAACAAAATTACTCTAAAATGGAATATACATAAATCAATGAACAGGTAAAATGCGATACGAATTATACCTGCTAGTTCTCTATACTTCACGGAAGACTCCCTTTTCCTGCGGTAACGCAATGGCGAAACGTTCGCTGAAATAAAAAGTTGTTATCATTATCTGGAGAGTAAGGATCGTTTTTACTACCTTATTTGTCGAAACATAGGAAAAAGAAACCATTTCTTTGTTTGTTTTTTATAATGTTAATAAAAAAGAAATAAATATTTATCATTTTGAAATGTACTCCAAATATGTAAAATACTTAATCAAATTTTGAAAAAATAAAATTCAGATAACTTACATGAAATGTCAACATACTTTGCTTTAATTAAAACAGCCTACTTCGTGTATGGTTGAATTGAAATGTTTTGCCCACCATGGGTATCGAAACTCGATTTTTAGCGTCATAAACATGTTTACTTACCGCTGAGTCACTGGGAAACAGTATGGTTAAGATTAATTTTCCGTTGTGTCATATTTCAGCCATTAACTTTCTCTTGTTACACTCCTAGTGACTTGCGGTTTCAGTTGTTCAAACACTAATGAGAGGTACATTGTCCTTAAATCCATTCACAGACAGATTAGTGCAAATATCTGTAGCAGGCTGCAGATATTCGTGTAAACGTTACTCAAGGGCCATCTGCGCCAGCCTTCTCTAAATTTAAATTGATACTCCAGAGCAGTGATTCTGAACGTGCCACAATAAGAAAAATGTAACATTATATTATCATACCTTTTCAACACCAAATTTGTTTTTATATTAAGAGGGCATCAATTTTTTTTACGTGTTGAGGTAGGGCATGGAGCAAAAAAGGTCAAGAACCACTGCTCTAGAGGGAAGGTACCTAGTCAACAACACCCACCGTCAAGCTAGTCTTGTCTGACCAAATAGTGGGATTTCACCGTCACCCTTATAATGCACCTACAGCCCCAAAGTGTGAAGCGTGACTTTTTTATGCCTTTTTGTCAAACGAAGGGCATACAGATCCCCAATCCAGCACACTGACTATTGGACCACGCTCGGCCTGTAACTGATTATATCACTTAACTTTTTGATTCCCTATCGGTTGTAAATTTGATTGTTTCTTTGCTTGTTTTAGAACAAAGCCACGTTGGGTCATTTGTCCTGTGCACTACGAGAAATCGAACCCCGGAATTTAGCGTTTTAATTCCGTAGACTTACCGCTGGGACAGCGGTAATTAGTTTCAAATCAAGGCGTCGAGAAAAGGAAATCAAGTTTGAAATGCAAGCAACATTGCAAGCAACTTCCTACAAATGGGATCCAGTGGAATTAAAACTGTTGTCTAAACAAATGGCGCACGTCTATTTGTTGACAGTAACGAACAGAATGGTGGCAAATTTGCGAGTTTCTTGAAAGAAGAAACCTTCAAAATAAACGAATTATTTTACTAAAAGTGACCATAAAAGTTTATATACAATCCCCTATTTTCAGAAACTGCTGGATATTTGTGTTATGGAACATTCTCAGTTTTTCTTACAACTAATTTGACAGGCTCCTTGTAAAAGAATAAAAAAAAAATCCAGAAAATCACCATTAAATACAGTAGATACTTTAAGAAAAGTATTAAATCAAAAAATAAGATTAGTAGAAAAAACAAACAATTATTATCAATTTAACTGTATGATGTACAAAAAACATTGGCAGCAAAATATTTTGTACAAAGCGAATATAAATCCACAAACTCAGGTCAGGTATCAAAAGACCTTTTATGTGAAAGACTGTAGTATTTACGAAAGAAATTTTTGTAAAAGAAATTATTACAACGTGAGATTGAGGCTAACTTCTTTTGGCAAATATTAGATATTCCGATAGGCAATAAAAGTGATACACAATTATAATTCTATCGATAAGGAGCATAGGTGTCGCTGTGAATCTTTATTCTCCAACTCACTTATAATAGCGTACATTTTAAAATTCACAGTGTGTATTTGTTTGTTTGTCAAGATGCAAATGAAGTTTCGTTATAGTCCTAAATTAGTATTATTTCTTTACTTATTACAGCGTAATTATAAGTGACAAGAGGCATAGGAAAATATTTTAACCTAGGGTTGCACTAAAATCTAATGTTTCTCTAGTGGGCGATCTCAGACACAGGGGGTCTGTTGGCACCCCCCTCCCCACGAGACGCTGACGATGTTTAGCTTTTGTATAAGTCCAGAAGTGGTAAAAATTAATTATAAACATAATCAACGTATGTAGACGATTTATAGACGTGCAGCCTTGTGATATTCTAATCCAGTCATTTTCATTGCTTAAGAGAAATGAGGAAAATATGGTATGTAATCTGCATTTCTTGAACAACAGCAGACGACATCAATCCAGTTTTACCCCTTTCGCACCCCTTGTGATATTCTAATCCAGTCATTTTCATTGCTTAAGAGAAATGAGGAAAATATGGTATGTAATCTGCATTTCTTGAACAACAGCAGACGACATCAATCCAGTTTTACCCCTTTCGCACCCCTTATTCAATATCTCATGTTTCAATAGCATTTCCTATATTTTACAATAAGGAATTAGCTTTATTCTCTTTACCTATATTGTTTCTTGCTATAGAGCTAATTACTGTTCACTATTGAATGGATTTGTGAAAATGTTTTTTGTTGTTGTTTTTTTATTTATTGGTAGTTCAAAGGAATTCTTGCATTATAAATGTTAGCTTTTTCATGCTCCGATTCAGGATAATAGCCTTGACGTTTTGCAAATAGCTCTGATTTTGTGATTTTGAAAGAAATATTCCACCAAAAACAAATGATCAAGGAGCTAAAGTTTCCAATCCTCACATTCCAAAGTCAATACTACATAAAATAAAAAGGTTTTCATAAGGCGGGCGTTTTATTATACTGAAACAAGAAACTTTGCTAGAATGAAACTATAAGACTTGTATAATGTATTATTTCTGATGCCGAATCAGAAAGATTGAACCAGATTTAACCCCATTCATTAGCTATTGGGACTGAAAATACTGTTAACAGTGAAGTTGCTCAACTAATGATTCAATGCATTCTAATCATTTTTCATTTCACATTTATTGACTGAAATACTGCACAAAGTTAAAAAATATCATTATGTTATTTGTAGATCAAAGACCAGATGTGGTCTAGTAGTTGGCGTGGCGATTTGAGAGTACATGGTTCGCGTGCTGTTGCCAAAAAACAGGGCTCTGCACTTTGAGATCGGGAGTGCTTGATAAAATTGGTGGTCAAATACCGCCATTCGATAAGAGTAACACAACAGTTGGTTCTGATCGTTTTTGATTATCTTCCCTTTAGCCTAGCAGCTCAAAATTAGAGCGGTTAGCACAGGTAGTCCTTATGTAGCTTCGCACAAATGTCCAAAAAAAAAAGATAAACAGATTAAATTAAGAAAGTAATTCTCGAGTTTGGCTATGTGGCATACTGTGAGTCGCGGGTTCGAATCCCATCATCGAACATGCTCACCCTTAAAACCGTGGGGTCGTTGTGATGTGACGGTCAAGCCCACTCTTCGTTGGTAAAGAGTAGCCCAAGAGTTGTTGGTGGATGGTGTTAAGTTGCACCCTTTAGTCTTGTTTATAACTTCTGAATTAAGACGGCTATCGAAGATAGTCCTCGAGTAGCTTTGTACGAAATTCAACAAACAAACAAATATCGATTTTCAAATAGAGACATATTCCTTCTTTGTATTAAAGCAAAAGTGTTAAGCTATATTACAAATTAAACTAGCTATCATATCAAAATATTTAGGTATACATTACTAGGAGGTAATTTTGATAGTATGTATATTTTTAGCACGTTTCGAACCCCCCAAACAAAGAAACTCACGGATTACTTGCACAACAACAATGTAGCATTAAGCCTTTATAAAGCTGGGTCTCAGTAAATACAAAGTTCCACCGTACGTCTTTTGCCATTAGTGGAGTCTGTTATTTTGTCTACGATTCCTTTACAGATTTCAGTGTAATCAATTCCCTTTTAATCAAATCTCATTGCACAGAATTAAACGTTTCTATGTCAATTGTGCAATGCAATCTCTAGGTGACTCTAAGCGATATTTGTTATTAAATAAAAACATCTCTTTGGAGGTAAAAACTTATAAAGATATGTATGTGTCTAGGATCTACACCATAGTACATAAACCTACTACCTACTTATATAAACGATTTTCTAAATAATGAAAGTAATATTTCTAAAATTACTGTTTCTCCTTAAAATATTGTCTGATGGCTTTTGTAAGTTACCGGCTGATCAAGTTGTAGAATGAAATTATTAATAGTAATTCTGAACGGTACACAAAGTTTGAAATCGAATTTTATGGAGACGAATAACATGCATTTTAGAAATTCTTGAAGATATACCTCATACAGAGGTTTGAGTACGTTACTTTGAAACGATTTCTAATTTGTAAATCAGCTCGTAACAGTCACAGGCGTTATAAAAGTTACAGTAGACCTGATTGCATCAGAACTTCATTTTGACGAGGTTTAGCGTGGCGTTGGTAGTGTGATGCCACCAAATATTGATCGCTTTTGGGAATGATATGCAACAGTCTTTTCTGAATCAAAATTTTCATACACTTGAATCATAAAGATATGTTCAGATTGGGGGTTTATAATTTCTAAGATGGAAGCGTCCCATAAACTTAATTGGATTGGGAAAATAAACGAATGTGGGTCTACTTGGGGCAAAAGGTTCCAACCAGAAAGAGACCTGCAAGAAGTCGTACTTTAAACGTGGTAAGCAAAGACTTGTAACAAATGGGAATCAACGAACACAAAGATCAGAGGCAAAATACAGTCCACGTGATCCAAGCAACAGGGTGCAACATAATCAAGAAGAATCTCTGTGGGTAAAAGTGGCATAAGTCAAGTATACACAAGATGCTTGCATGACATATCCTTTTAACCGTCGCATACTTCAAGCAGATGGAGAATGAAACAGGTATTCATTGTATTCCATAGGAAGACATTCTGCCGGATGCAGTACTTGTGGGGTTCAGTGCGATTGAACAGTTGAAACGGATGCTCGGAAATAGTCTAGTTGACCTGGCAAATGGCTAAATAACCTACTGATGACATTTTGTGATTAAAACAAGTACCCATCATAGATAGATAAACTCTAAATAGAATTTGTATTAAAATGAGGGTGGGTGCCAACCTGGCATTTACTATTTTTGGTAATTTTGAAGGTCATTCATGTCAAATGACGTACATTTATGCTAATATTGAAATAAATGTTTATAAATCCAAGCTTTCAGTAAAAAAAAAAAGAATAATCGTGAAAAAAGACAATGTTACAGATAAATTAACCTATTATTAGGTCATCACGTGACCTAGTTAAGTCAGTATGTCACGGCTTCTAATGCATATCTAACGTGTTCTTTTTTGTTGTTGTTGTTTGTTTGTTTAACTGGGCATCAATTTGAAAGAATGGCTTCATAATCGATTTATTTTTCATGATTTATGTAACCGACAATATTTTATTGTATAGATCTTAGTGCATTATATTACGACGTATTTTTAGAATAAATTAGTGAAAAAGAATATTATCAAGAGTTTATGGTCCTGATGATAGTAGAGCGAACAAGGAACGTAAACAACGTTATTTTATCCAGCTTCTCTATATAGAAACAATGACAGAAAAGTATAATAAGACACTGGTATTTCGTTTACATACTTCAGTCAAACCTAACTTATATAAATATAGCTGTTAGTTATTTCCACACTAACTGTCAGTTATTTCCACACTAACTGTCAGTTATTTCCACACTAACTGTCAGTTATTTCCACACTAACCGTCAGTTATTTCCACACTAACTGTAGTTATTTCCACACTAACTGTCAGTTATTTCCACACTAACTGTCAGTTATTTCCACACTAACTGTCAGTTATTTCCACACTAACTGTCCCACATACTCCATCTTTCAGAAAACTTAAAACTAACATTAGCTTAAGTTGAATATCGTTATTATTATATTTTAGTTAGCTTTTTGCACAATTCTTTTAAAATATCTATTTAGTGGCAACCATTAGATATGCTGTATAAAGTATGACATACCTGTATTTCAGTTTTCAAATTTACATTTAATTATTAATATATCAATATGAAACAGCGGATTTCAGCATTCTATTAATATTTGTTTTTCCCCTGATCTAAATTTGATATCAGTCTATAAACATACACATGATATTTAAAATGATAAAATAAGAATTAATTAAGACTATCAAAATCTCAAATAAAACTGCTCGTATTATTATTGAGCCTTTCATGTCTTTATGGTTAGCGAGATCTTGAGTTCGTGGTTCGTGTCCCGTTGTCATAAAAATGAGTTCTGCACTTTCGGGCCATGGATGCACTATCAAAGTGACAGTCATATCCCATAATATGATCAGACAAGAGCAGCTCAAAAAGAGTTGGCGATGGGTATTGTTGACAAGCCTTACATATAATCTATCACTTCAAAATTAGGGATGGCGTGAGTACTTGGTTATTTTATTGAAGGACCGACACTCTTACACTTGGGACATTCCCGTACTTGCTCCGTCCCCACCGTTAGTAGCCATCAAAGTGTGGGAGTGCTGATTCTTCCTGTAAAGTATTACTTGTACGTCCGCCTCTCTTTCCCTTTCAAGAGGGACTTTCTTCCATCTCCATTAGAAAACTAAAGCTTGGCGAGTCTTTCCGTCGCTGCTGCTTCAACCTCTCTGGAGATTCTTTTCAAATATTTCCAATAGAGCATTCACAATCTCTGTTTTGTGTGGCCTCAATATGCTTCCAGTGAGGGCCTCACCAACCAGTTTAACTACTATTTCATTTCATTGGACCCTAGAATGACCAGGAGAGTATATCCATGCTAAGCTCTTCACATGCGACTTTCGCAGAGATTGTAGCCATTCCACACGGAGCCATCCTGTCTGTATTTTACGCAGCATACTTTGAGAATCGGTGACAATTACTGCGTGTCTGGATGGTTGATCTTCAAGCCATCTCGGAGCAGTTGATTCAGCATCGATCTCCATCCGCATGCTTGATTTTGTGGCACTATATGCTGCATTTTGTTCAGCAACAACACGACCGGACTGCCTGGCAGAAAAAGTCCATCCGCTACACTCACCTATGGTAACCGATCCATTAGTGTAAATCATTGGGTCTTTCGGTTTCGACTTTTCCTCAATCAGTTGTATGAGCTCAATATTAGTGATGCTGACAACCCATTTCTGCACTTTTGTCCAAGAGTGATCACTACTCTAGCATATGAGTTCATTTTACTGCATAGCTGTACTCATTCTTCTCCACGTATAATCTCATCCAACCCACATATCTCCTTAATAGTAGATTCATCTTCTGCTATTCATGACATTCCTCTGTTTATCTGCGTCCCTATTTATCGTTCAGAACATCCTGGATGGAATGGTTCTTTTCAACCATGACTCTTTCATTAATGAAAGGCAGTTCCGGCAGAAATCTCTTCATAACATAATGTTTTGGGACAGCATGGGACCTATTGGTCCATCTCGGCTGTTCCATCCTCTAAACTAAATTAAATTATCATTCAAATTTACTGCCTCTACAACATCCGAAGGTAACCCATTTCAGAAAAATGAAACTATCTTAGCTGAAGATGACTCTTACTATGCCAAAATTTATATTTGTGTCCCTTAGTCCTACTATTCTCATTGTTAAATATAAAAAATATTATGCATTAACACTTTCAATTCCCTTTACAATCTTAAACACCTCAATCAGATCCCCCCTAACTCTTCTTTTTTTTTCAAGAGAAAACAATTTGAGAGATTTCAGCCTCTCCTCGTATGACAACCTTTCCATCCCAGGCACCATTCTAGTAACCCTCCTCTGAAACTTTTCCAACAATTCAATGTCTTTCCTAAAGTAAAGAGCTCAAGACTGAACACAATATTCCAAAAATGACCTAACTAGTGACCTGGACAATGAAATTATAACACATTTAGACTTGTATTCAATATTTCTGTAGATACAATCTAAAATCCTATTTGCCCTACCACTAACAACAACAACACACCTCTTGAATGGATTTAGAGACTGATAAATCATTATACCAAGATCCCTTTCTTTCATGACATCATTAAGGTATTCCTATCCAAATTATACTAATAATTCAAATTATGATAGCCCACACGCATTATCTTGCATTTATTCTAGTTAAAACCCATCTACTATTTATTTGCCTAACTCACTAAATAATATAAATCCCTTTGGAAATCTTCACAGCTAGCAACATCCAAAACCTTAATATCAGCAAATTTAAGTAATTTATTGACTATTCCTTCATCTATGTCATTCATGTAAATCAAAAAAGCAAAGGTCCTAATACTGAGCCCTGTGGTACCCCACTTGTGTCATTAATTCAGTTTGACTGAACTCCATTTGTAACAACTCTCTGCTTTCTTCTATCCAATTTGCTAACTTATCCCCCACACCTTACAAACCTTTTATGTGTCACCTTGTCAAATGCTTTCTGAAAGTCCAGATACACCAGATCTACATCCTTACCATCATCTACATAAGCAGTAACCTTTTCAAAGAATGTCAAAAGATTTGTAAGGAAAGAATTTCCATTAGTGAAACCATACTGACTATCCAATAAAATTCTAAACTTTGTTAAATGACTTTGCAAAGCATCTTTTATTAGACTTTCCAGAACTTTTCCCACAACTAATGGGTCTATAATCACTGGGACAATTTTTATCACCCCCCTTGAAATTAGGAGTTACATTATCTAACTTCCAATCCCCTGTAGTAGTAAGTGGCTCACATATCCAATCTTTAACCTCTTTCGAAACCCTTGGGAAAATATTATCTAGCCCAGGAGCCTTATAGTTTTATAAACCTTCCATTTTTTTCTTAACCAGCTCAGAATTAATGCACTCATCTTGTTTCATCTCGTTTCCATTTATCAACTGTTCAAGATGTGGAATACTGCTTAAATCTTCGTTAGTAAAAACCGAAGAAAAAACAAAATTTAATAATCCAGCCATTTCATAATCATCAGATTATCATCCCTTTATCATCCCTCAAGGGCCATACCCCCATCTTAACATTTTGTTTAACTTTAATGTTTTTAAAGAAATCCTTACTGTTAATTTTTACATTTCCAACCAACCTTTTCTCATACATCCTTCTTGATGTCCTAATTTCTTTTTCGCCAACTTTTTTGATCTTCTATTATCGTCTAAATCTTCTGTTATACCAGTCAATTTAAATTTCTTAAATTTATGATGGTTTTTTATAATTTTATCTCTTAAACTCTTTGTGAGCCAACCTGGTTTTTTTACTTGCAGCTACCCTTTTCTTTCTATAAGGAATATGTTTACCTTGAGTATGGGCATGTCCTTAGTACAACCCATGATGGCCCTCATGGCCTAATTTTGATCACGCTCGAGTTTTTCCAACGTTCTTTGAAAGCGTTAGTGTTGCGAGGCCATACTGCACAGCTGATAGCACGAGATGCCGTTAGAGGATGAACGTGATTTTTCAAGGCCCCAACCACCTATTTTGCCTTCTCCACTATTGCATCTGCATGATCCTTGAAGGACAGGCTACTTCCAAAGGTGGTGCCTAGGTATCTCATCACTTTATGGTGGATCCTTTGATTGCCATTCCGGATCATCAGTATTCACCACCCTATTGTAGAGTGAGCACCATAGTACGAATGATTTATTCCTTGCATCAACCCGAAATTCCATCAGTTGCACCTTGCAGCTCTTTTGCGATATGAGTTCTGTCCTGGCCACTCCTGTAAACAAGTATGTCGACTGCAAATGTAAGGTGTCCTTCCAAGGCCCACTGACTGCACCTTCGCCACTTTTGATGTAAAAAAACTTGATATTATAAAAATCAACTGAACTGTACAATCATTGATGTTTTCTGTCAGTTAGTTTTTCTACTGATGTATGAACATTCATTTATAAAAAAGTTAAAACAAGCTGACTTCCATAGCTACTTACGAAACAATAACCATCAGAGCGGCGCTTTTGAAAGTCTGCAAACTATGATAAAACATATTGACACATCTATTAAAATATTTTTATGTATCGACACATCTATTAAAACATTTTTATGTATCGACACACCTATTAAAATATTTTATGAACATTATATTGTGCCACACACACGCACATCGATAGACGTTGATTTTTTTACTATGAGATGTAATAACTCGCAAATGTACTTACAGTTCTAATGTTTAAACACACTAACATACCGAAGGTCATATTTTAGGTATAATAACTGTATTATTTCTCAAGTCTTTGTAGAACTGTCTCTAGTCAAATTTGGATAAAAAATTAACTACAGTTATATGTTCACAAACGCATTAATTACGAAGATGGAGCTTTTTAAGCTCACAATCTGCGTTTTTATTTGATTTTATTATATATATATACATATATGTATACATATATCAGACAATGATTACAACTGCATGAAAGTAAATATACTTTTAAGTTTGAAATGTGTGAAAGTTTTATATTCTCTAGTTTCTGGTTGAATTAAGATCATAGCTAAGGTTTAACTAAAAAAAGTGTGCATGATAACAAGTACGAAATCTGCTTGTATGGTAAAATCTACATACGAAACCTATTTCTATGCCTGTTATACGAATCGCGCTGTTCGCCTCATAAAGAGTTTAATATTTGTTTAGTTGTTTGTTTATTTGTAATTAAGCACAAAGCTACACAATGAGCTATCTGTGCTATCTGTGATTCGAAACCCGGAATCTAGCATTGTAAGTCCTCAGGCATACCGCTGTGCCACTGGGTAGCATGGGTTTAATATTATAACGTACTAGACTGGTTGAAATTTACTTCTTATTTGATTTTTCTTTCACGAATTTTGGGCAAATCTACTTGCACCAGCTGTCCCTAAATTTAAAGCAGTAGACTAGTGTGATAGCAGCTAGTCAACTTTATAACGTCCCCACGGCTGAAAGGGCGAGCATGTTTGGTTAAAGTAATCGAACCCGCCAGATTGTGAGTGAGAGCGCCCTAACCACCAGGCCTTCTCATTTGATGAACAATGTTTAAGACAGTTCTAAATGGCTGAAAAATGACAAGATTTTCAAAAATTCTGAAATATACTATTTTGATATTATGAATATTTTTAATTATGGAACATTTTTGAAAGTTGAGAAACGATCACTATTCTTTAAATAAGTGCATTCATTTATTCTTTAAATGTATATGTTTATTACACTAAACATAATTAAACCGCGTGAAATTTATCTTTTAATGCCTTTTTTTTTACATTCGATATAATAGCTAGCTAGATGAATAGAACAATTAGCGTCATAGCAAGGAATTAATTAAACAGGTTTAAATTGTACCAGACATAGAAACCATAAAAAAAGTGCAATTCTTGTGTAGTAACAACAGCAAATTAGTATATCAATAAAAGGTGGGACCCAAGGGCATGGTAGCTACCCACCAGTACCCAATTAATATAGAACTATATTATCCATTAATATGTTTCATAATATTAAGTCTTACTGATGATAACTACCATTCTCGTGAGTGAATGGACTGTTTCTTCACTGTTTGGGAGGGCTAGTTTTTATCGTCCCAACAACAATCTCTTTACTGACATTCAAGGGACAGAATCAAGCTTAAAACACAAAAGATTAAAATGAAGTCATTTCCTTAAAACCAATCGTTAAATACCTGCTATACTTTTCAACTCAGACTAGTGTCATTCGCATTACCTGCTGTATGTTATGAACCGCTGTTGTATTAAACAAGCAATACTTGATATATATATATATATATACATTATTGAGAAAGATAGTTATAAAGTATTCAAGATTTGACATACCTTCGGTAATAACACTTAACCTATCAAATTCGATGACGAGGAACCCACTTTGAGACTAATAATGGCTGGAGACGGCTTGAATGGGTAATGAAGAAAAACTTTAATATAAGTTTTTCTTCATTACCCATTTAAGCCGTCTCCAGCCATTACTTAACCTATCATTCAGCTTTACTTAAAGAATTTTAACCCTTAAAATATCCAGAAAAATATGGTTTTTATCAAGAAATTTATATTTTATGTAAACACAAATAAATTAAAAAGACCTCTCAAATACTGCCAAATTGTTTTAACTCAGGTTTAATATTCTCTGTGGGAAAGCAAAATTTGACTAATTATTTCTACATAAATTACTTGTTAAGCAAATCAAATCTTGTTTCGTCAAAATGATTTAATAACTTATTATATAGTTGTATTTTCGAAGAATTGATTTTTTCGTTTTTCCTTTCAAATACTAACTTTTAAAAACGGATAAAAAAGCTTCAAATTTCAATGCAATAATAAGATTTTTTTGCTATATTTAGACTAAAAATGCTATGAACTAATTGTATTAATTTCCAAAACTGTATGTATTCCATTTACCATTGAACATTAATGTAAATTGTCTTTTCCCACCTATGAGGAAAAATAAAGATACAGGAGGTAAAACGATGAACAAAAAATCTCCAAAAACGTTACAAAACTTATTTTACATGTATGATCTTTTATGTTTGTTGCTTTAAGGAGAAAATGTACTTTTCCCACCCATGAGGAAAAATAAAGATACAGAAGGTAAAATGATGAACAAAAAATCTCCAAGAACGTTA
>NW_013666581.1:201234-227969 GCF_000517525.1 Limulus polyphemus | reverse complement strand
AAAATGATGAACAAAAAATCTCCAAGAACGTTACAAAACTTATTTTACACGTATGATCTTTTATGTTTGTTGCTTTAGGGGGGAAATGTACTTTGTTGGAAACAGGATATCCTATACATTGTTCATGTGTTACTGCAGGAAATAATATGTCCCATCTTTTATTGTTGTTGTCTTGTTTAATTGTTTCTTTGTTTTGCTAGTTTCATCTACTTGTTATTACAGATAAGAAATGTCAACCTACATATATATATATGTACACGTGTGTATGTGTGTGCGTGTATTAATATCACTTTATATATATATATATATATATTTCTAAACTTAAATATTTTATAATCTTAGTTATCAGATTTTACTGCGATTTTTCTGTCACTGTACAGGGGTTTACCTATTCTGTATGTAACATATCACCGCAGCATTAATAACAGTAACGTTATTTTGGTTTTTAAACGAAATCACTTTTTGCATACTTATCTTACAGCAGCAACCATAGATCATTGACCCTACATATATTCGACTGCTCTCTTAAACAGTGCGTGATTGATAGGTTATGCATACATCCAGAGAAAGGTATAGATCAAGAACGAGTATATTTGATCAGGCGTCCCATGAACGTCATGGATTTAAGATAGATATTCATGGAAGTTTAGATTTTCTGTTTCCATCTATTGCACGATTTTGGGATAACATAACTGAAACGATTTTATGGTACAAATAGTAATCATGTATCTTTATCTTTCTTAAGTACAAACAAACAGTGATATTATTCATAAAAACACATCTACATCCTTTCTCTTAACACTAATGAAAAAATAAACATAAAATATGAGTGTCATTTTATTCCAAAAAATAGTTTATGCTTGTTAAAACAGCATGACATATAAATCCAATATGTAAAGGTATATGTGTGTGTGTGAAAAATGCGATTAGTTTCTTATTTACTCTGACGTTATTTATTTTTAGCCGCGGCATAGCGGCTCATAGAGTGTCTCTGAGTCTGTTTTAGCTCATATCTGTGTCATCACTTGACCGATTTGAAATCTAATTGTCGTTTTGACTCAGGAAGTCAAATCCTTTCGAATGACGTATTTTACCACGCCTACGGTCTCATAGCTTACTTTACTCTAATTCTGCCTAAAATAATTTCAATATGAGAGTAGGCTGGTAGAGATCCTGATGAGTAATAAAAACGAATCAGGTATATGCGTACCCCACGCTTGGTATTGCTGGCGCATAAAAATATAGCTAATAAAATGAAAAAATGTCTCATACATTAATTTATTCTAATTTACTCTAACTCTAAAAGAATTTCAAGTGCCGCGGCTATTGAGGATTCCCCCTTGTTTTGTCATTGCAATGAGAGTCTTATATCGCTGGGATCTCTAGTTATAAAATAAAGGAATATTATACATTCATAAAAATGCATCCTTTTCTAATTATTCTTTGATTATTATTTGAGTTAAGTATCAATAACTGAACAGTTAGTAATTTAACTACATACCAATTCCTAGAACTATAGTACTTATTTTTTACATATTGAACAATTATTTTGTAATAAAAAGTTAAGTTTGTTTGTTTGTTGTTAATCACGAAGCTGCACAATGAGCTATCTGAGCTGTGACCACCACGGGTATCAAAACATGCTATTTTAGTGTCATAAGCCCTCAGACTTACCGCCAAGCCACCGGTTAGGGGGGGGGGGAGCTATATGTATGAATGTATGCGAGTTAGTCTGCCTTATTTCCAGGTTATTTCGTACGTTTTTTAGTATCTTAGATATTTCATATTGTGTGCATTTGCGAGAATATGAGAATTAAAGCTAATAAAAAGTAAAAAAAAAGTTTTTAAAGATTGTTTACTCTAATCCTGCCTAAACGAATTTCAAGTGCCGCGGCTATTGAGGATTCCCTCTTGTTTAAATATTAAAAGTAAAGTTCTTAGTCTTGCTAATAGTATAGATTATTGGTCACTATACAGTATTTTATCGAAGCCACTGTAAAGCACTTTCATCAGGGCTTTGACTTATATGTGTATTGATATACACGTATATGTGTATATACTATGTGACTGTACACATATCGACAGAATAGTGCAGTTTTTATGCCGTGTACAATTAAAACTTTTGAAATATTTCGAATATATTTTGAAATGTATTTAAAACAATGAAAATTTTTAGTCTAATCTGAAAAGTATTATTAACTTTTGTATTATAAAAGGATATAGATAAGCAAGTAACGCATCGGTGATGCTGTGCTTTTTCAACATTAAATTCAGTTATTTGCTTGGAACGTATGACTCATAGGTTGACAAAAAATATATATACTGTCATACACAGTTTATTATACTATTATCTATGGAAAAATGTCAAATTTTAAATATCTAGGTTTCAAAAATCCCTAGTTATAAAAAGTAGTATTGCAACTGTTAACTTTCAGTATTTTTCCATCAGTGTTATATCTTTTATTTTCCATTTTGAAAACAATCCAAAGGTAATAAAAGTTTTAACAATGTATGTTCAATAAATCTCCAATGGCGAAAATAGAAAATTTAAAAAAAGAGCTATTTCTCTTTTTTGTTCGCAACTTTTATGGTTATTCAAAGGATATGAATTCGCCAACCATGTGTATATATTTCTGTGCGTAGGCCCAATTATCAAACTGAAGTTATTAAGGGGCTTATGAGAAACTCGCTTGTATGTATGGCGCCACTAAGTAGCCAGAATAGAACTTTATCATAACAAGCTTTTGCAGTTTCGATGGTAATACATATGATACAATTTATGCATATAGACATATTCTATCGTGACAAGTTAAAGGTAGGTAAGTAAATATGTGTTGATTGTGCTTTATTAATTTTTTTTCAGTAGTGTCTTTTACGGTGAGTTTCAGAGTTTTCATAAGTAGTTGTATGATAATATATTAGCATATTACTTACTCATTTCTGGCCCTAAGCATTTCTCGTTGCACTCATAAGATCGTATTTTCTTTGTGATTTGCCTATAATAGTTCTTAAGAATTAAAAATACACATTGATTGTGGAAAACAATACGTTCAAATGATTATATCTTTAAATCTAGTAGTTCAAGAGAAACAACATTTCGCCAGATGCACATTGAAGCTAATAAGTTTCATACAGAAAAGTATGAACATTGTATGGAGTGTTTCAAAACCATACTATACTGCATACCTAAATCTCCTTTTTCGCCAGTTGTGAGGATTGTTTTTACTTCTCTTCTTTTTATCCTTTTCAATAATAAGAGTTAAGTAATTTGAATAAAAAAGCAGTTTTTAAATATATAGTAGTTTTAAATACCTCTCTGCTTTTGGACGTGCTTCATTTTAACGCATGTGCAAATATGGCAACATTTTTGAAGTTATGTCAAAGCACACTAACCGTTTTCCGTATTTTTCACCATAGTACACCATGATTGACAATCGACTGATCCATGCTCGTTGCCAAGAATCAAAATTATGAGACGTTGAGATTTTGAGTTAAATTAACCACTTGGAAATATAAAATAAAACTACAAAACGCAGTTGAAATCAGACATTTAAAACTGTAACGAACACCACAAGTTAAAACCGAACACTAAAACCTGTAACGAATCCCATCGAAGGAAACATAAATGGTCAGGAATCATATGATATCTTTAAACACATTAATCGTTTAACCTACACTGTTGGAGTTAGAGTAATATTTATTTTCATCATTTCCAGATAAGTTAACTTACAACTCGTCTCATTTGAAACGTAAAACATTTTTCATGCCAAACAAACATTGGATTGATCTTCTTTTTTTTTTTCCAGCTAATATCTAACTTTTATTCATCGCTAACCATATTTTTTCATGCTTATATGTGGCTACTATTTCTTTCGGAGTTTTCGCGTCAACTCGTATATTCGAGAGATGTGTTTTTTGGGAAGTGCATATCATTATAGAAGACTTTGTCGTAGCCTCCCAGTGGCACAGGTGTCTGCGGATTTATAACGCTAGAGTCCGGGTTTCGATACCCGTGGTGGGCAGAGCACAGATAGCCCATTGTGTAGCTTTGTGCTTAATTACAAACAAACAAACTTTGTCTTAACCGTGCCTTATGGAGGCATGGATTATTTCACGGTGTCATTAACATTCATAGTAGAAGTCTAGGCTTTTTTCGTTTGGCTTTCTGAATTCCTGCTTCTACTTATTCTTTCTTAGGGTGGAAGAATAAGACAACCATTTCTTAAAAAGCAAGTAATGTACCTTTTGTAACACAACTTCATTAAATTAAAAGAAATTAACCATGGAAGTTTTTTGTGGTCATACAAAAAGAACTGAACCATATCTAAATATTCTAATCCCACGTGGCTTTCTTTCATTTTATGTGATCTATTGAAGAAAATCACTCGTATATGATTCCTTGCATTTGATTTACACTGAAATAATGTGTTCATTGAAGTAGTAAAATGCGCACATTTTATCATGAAACATTTGCCAAAAAACACAAAATTTTAATACGCACAATTATTAAATAGACTCTAATCTTACACAAATGACGCGTGTTCTTATGTTTTTTATTAAGCTACATCAGTCATAATGAAAACATTTTGCTTAACTTCTAGAAATACCGATAAGGCTCAGAATTAATCAGCTTGTTAAAGAATCAAACAAACTCGTGATTCTTTGCTTACCTCAAATTTCTCACGGAAATAACATAATTATAGTTCCACCAAACATTGTCACCCTTTCAGCCGTGGGGGCGTAATAATGTGACGGTCAATCCCGCTATTCATCGGTAAAAAGAATAGCCCAAAAGTTGGCGGTGAGTGGTGATAACTAGCTGCCTTCCCTCTAGTCTTACACTGCTAAATTAGGGACGGCTGGCGCAGATAGCCCTCGTGTAGCTTTGCGCGAAATTCAAAAACAAACCAAGAGAAACATAACCGTATGATTTAAAGCTATAGGTTTCCACTTGAACATTCTAAAACCGCTATAATCTAGTAATATAAAAGAACAAGTAGCCATAGAGGAATATCCAGTATGAAGTTCGTCTATCATTGATATTTGACGCTGCTGTGAAACGAAAATAATAATAATTGGTGGAAAAGAGTCTGCCCTGTTTTGTTATAATAATTTAATCTTCTTCTTCCTCTGTCAGAGAAAAACCATTAACTTTTACCTTTGTTTTATATAGCTGGGTCAAATCAGATCTCCACATCGAACAACACGTGTAGGCACAGTCCATTTTTTCGTGTTATTATGAGAATTGTGCCACTCAGGACTTCACGCGACTTTCACAGAGGCTGTAGGACAGTAGAGCCCCTGAAGGGAGGGGTGGGGGGAAGATATAGTTTCTAAATTACCCTACAGCACATGTCGTGGTAATGTACCTAACGTGACTGCCACTCTTTCATTGCAAAGGAAGTGACGTCATGGCCTCCATCCACAAATCAAAACCCGTGTAACACAGCATTTAGGCTTGAGTTTCGTGCACGTATGTCGGTAGCAAGAATTTCCTAAATCGTCTTTTACGCAGGTAGTGGGACATTGCTACTGTTGTTTGTGGCAGAGCGAGCAACGCTGGATGTTTCTATTCAACTGTTCGGAATCAGGTCTTCTAAGGACCACCGGTTGTAGCTTTGCTCACGCGCAAGAGAACAGGTAAGTCCGTTGTCCGACTACTCTGTAGACTTGCTATAGCACGTGTTGCTTTTTACCATAACAAACAGCCACTGACCAGAGGCTATACTATTGAAGAGAGCTCTTCTGTGATATTAAACCAGGATACGTCTAGTATAATTCTCGTAATGTTTACTGTCTGGCAAGTATCCAGTAAGGTATACAAGCCACACTCACACGATACCAGCTGTCTTGAACAGTGTTTCGAGTTTTGTCTTCCATTTTCCTTGATATGTAATATTTCCTCTAGATTTATTGGCGTGAAAGGCAGATGTTTGGCAAAATTCCTATGATACAGCAGAAATAGAAAATAAAAATGTGAAATGAATTTGACTTCAAAATCAACCTGTTCTATCGGCAAAGAGCACGACAGGTAAGAAAGTAAGTCAAAGTAAGTTTCAGGTTCTAAAGAGAAAGTATTCTAAGTATACCGTCAAAGAGGATATTAACTTTGTCCGTAATATGCTCCAAAGTCTTGCGCTTGACGATCAAGGTCGAGGAGTTCAGTTCTACTATATATTTCTATCGGCAAAGAGCACGACAGGTAAGAAAGTAAGTCAAAGTAAGTTTCAGGTTCTAAAGAGAAAGTATTCTAAGTATACCGCCAAAGAGGATATTAACTTTGTCCGTAATATGCCCCAAAGTCTTGCGCTTGACGATCAAGGTCGAGGAGTTCAGTTCTACTATATATTACTCGTCTGAAGCAAGGGTTGACGCTCTACCAGAATCGCGTTATACCTCCTGAATTTGCCAGCCAAGCGTGGCGATCCAAGCATCTTGTAGACCGCTATAAGGATATTGAACGATATAAAACATGATTAGGCTAACGTGTGTTTACTGTGTGTGAATATGGAAATTCTGTTCTTTTTCTGTGTTGTAGATATTAATAAACTCGCTGTTGTGTTTAAACAATCAATCATTTCTTGGCGATTTGTGTGTTCAGTTTTTTGTGTTTTTTATGTAACTTTAGAAGTTCCAGGGAGAACATAAACAACCTATAGATCTCAGGTAATAAATCCAGATAACTTTTAGTCAATACTTGTATGTGCTGTACTATAAATATATATGCGATGCTCTAATCGTGGTTACACAATAAGTTGTATAATATAGTTTAAAATTTTACCTTTACTTATGGGATAAAGACATACGAGTCATTCTGTATACTAGCTACAATTTATTTAGCTGTAGAATATATATTATATTCTCAGCAGTTAACTATTGAGGTAGCCGCCGTACAGTATGGTTTTACACTTCTTTTTTTTTGCTTTGCTTGAGTCTCATTTTTACGTTTTCTCCCCAGCAAGCCTAAACCATGAATATACTCCAAAAATATGTTTTTATCACATCTAATGCATCAATGCAATCCATAAAAATTTATTTTATAATATTTTATCCGCTACTATATACCGTAAATTTTTTCCATATCGTATTACAGCCGCGGAAAACAGTTTATATAACTCTTTTTTTTTTTACTTTGCGATGAAATTCATGTCTTTATTCATTACGTCCTTCCCCTGAATGTAATATAACATAGTAATTAACATATACGTGCATATATTATTTGATCATATCTTATACCATAGGTATAATTCACAACTTTCTCTTTACGATACCTTAACAACGAATAACAGGACTATGTCTTTTCTTTCACTTCGTATTAATTACGGATATAGTTCAGATCTTCTCTTTTCCAATATGTTAACAACGGATGTAAGCCACAAATTTTCCTTTATGATGTATTAACTATTAATATGGCAATTACTTTCCCTGTACGCTACGTTGCTAGCAAATAGGTTACGCATTTTTAGCGAATGTGTCGTGGTTCATAGTTTGAATGATGTTTTTATCATGCACGTTTAAGGTAAACTTTAGTTTGTAGCATCGTGTCCCAGCTGCATGGTATAACTCGAAATAAAATGCACATTATTCTGTCTTAGCAATAATATGAAATAAACTACTATTGTACTTTGCTGTATAAATTTCTATAAACAGAAACAGATTGCTACTAGAGTAAGCTGCATTCAACAGCTATTATTTCTATATGTAAAGCAGAATTGTCCGTCTGCTTCGTGTTTACATTTGATAGAGGAGGTCAAGCTCGAGATTATATAGATAAGCAGTCAGACAGATATTTTGAATTTGGCAGCCATTTCAAGTTTACAGCTTCAACGCCGATAATAAAAGCTAAACTGAGCGAAAATGTCGGTAACAAAATACGTGAATCCGAAGTCAAACGAAAATTATGTTAGTGCCGCGCGCAACACGGGTATCTCCATATAGGACGAACGGTTGGTGTGCTACAGCTCAAAATGGTGTAAGAGGTCTTCCCACGCCCCTATTTATAGTATTACGTTTTAAGCCTGGCACTGCTGAGTGCCTTTGCTGGTAGTTAATAAAGAGAAACATGAGGATGACAGTTAGAAAACCCCAAATCCAAACGAGCCCATCTAAATGTTAATATGAAATATTTAAACTTTTTAATATATATAGGTTCCCTAAATCCCATGGTCCGATTATAAAGTACACTTATTTAGATAAGAGAGTGAATTTTCATTAGATGATCCAAAATGGGAACAAACTGAAAACAATGGTATTAACTAAAAACATTGTTAAGTTTTATTTCGCTTAACTATTTCTATGTCCGAATCTTCTAAGACAGATACTGTAATTTCTGATAACTTATTAACGCATATTTGTACATAATTACAAATGGGCCACAAATATAATTAAGAAATATAGGATACATCATCTGTCTACATTTGTATGTTTGTGTATCTTTCGTTAGTTTCTATACACGAGTTTCAAGTATACAGTCTACTCGGAATGGCATTATCCTTTAAAGATGTCGAAAAAAGTTTATGTTATGCAATAACAGTCAGTTTCCTTGTGTAATTATAAATATATATGTATTTTAAATTAACTTTAAACTAGTCAGGATGTTCAAACCGGTTTCTCTGTTTTAATGTCTTGCAAATGAAAAAAAAAACGAATACAACAGTCGTCTCCTGAAAACTGTGACAAATACATTCAATCTGAATGTAAATGTTGCAAAATCTTCGATACTGTCTTCTTCGGGAGATCTGTTGTGTACAGTTTGGATAAAATATTCAGTTAAGAAGTCTCAACGATATTAGGATCCGGTTAGAATAGGTGTATCCCCGCAGAGCCTTCTAAAGTTATACACGAGACACCTGACGTTTCTCCTAAGACACGAACCACAACAGCCGAGTGAGTGTAGTATGGAAGCCTTAGTAAGTCAACTTTCCCAGGCCGCGAGTGAGGTAAGGGCGGGACAGGTGATCAGGCTGCTGTCGCCTACAGGCTTGAACACTCTATAGAAAAGAAATTGACAACTTATCTGATGACGACATTTAGAGGTCAGCTCTGATATTAGATTTGGCTCTCCTTGTTTTTATAAGCTTATGAATATCTTTACCTGCCTCGCGACATAACATAGAAAGGGAAATATCAACAGGTGCACACGTAAAAGTGGCGGCACCATGCACGTGGGTTCTGTATCTGGTTCTCATTTTGCAAAGTCTTTGTCGTTAATGTGTAGAAACTGTGAAACATGTGTTTTAAACCTGTTCATATGTTTAGTTAGATTAAGCGTGTGCGTGTGGAAGGTATCGTTCACCGGTCAAAAGCAGCTGTTGGAACGTCAGTGACGGATACTGAGAGACTGAACGGGTTGAATTTCCGTATTTGACCTCGAAAGCTACATTTAATCAACGAAATTTAGACTGAATAACAAAGAAAAACGTGAGATCGGCAAACACCTAAAATCGCGTATAGAATAAATATTCGTCTAATAGGCTAAAGGGATATAATCCTTAGATTTAGAAATGCTCATTCCATTACAGATATAGTATTTATTCCAGCAGAACTCCAGCTTTAGCTCTTGGAGTTAATACCACCTTTGCCGAATTTTTCCCGAACAATAATCCTTTATTCTGAATAAAATTTCTTTATTACTTTAACACAACGAAATAAGCATATTTTTATTCCACTTGTGAATGGTTGTTCAGTTTATGTTAATATTCTTTGTACTAGCTTAACCCTAATTTTCAACTCTATTAAACCGAATTTTTGCTTTTGTTTGTTTGTTTGTAATCAATCACAAAACTACACCATGGGCTATCTGTGCTCTGCCCACTGCGGGTTTGGAAACCCGGTTTCTAGCGTTGTAAGTCCTCAGAAATACTGCTGTGCCACTGGGGGGCGGGCAGAGTTTTGTCCTTTGAGCCTTAGTGTAAGCTATTATAGGACTTTGAGTTATACTAAATGCTCGCATTGGATTTTTACGTATTTATATACAATTTAAAGTGTGGAACTGTTTGATCTAATTTCAATAATAATGAGCATACAGTATATTGAAAATAATTATAGAAACATGCAGGAGTCACAAACGATGAGTAACTACAGAATAGTGTTCCAAATATTGTTTATTATTCCCTATAGTTCAGTCAAAGTGTTTGGTTACTGTTTGACTTTCTCAGTTTCCATATAAGTCGTGCTGCCTTAATAATAATCATATCGGGACCTTGTGCAAGCCCAATCATGGCCTCTTTGTTTTCTCATCCAGGTATCGTTTCACAGTATTTGCTGCATTCTTCGGATCATTGTTTTGGTGTGAGACGAATCCTTCCCCAATAGGTCTTGCTTTTGAGGGAATAGCATGATAGATAAAAAACATTTGTACCTATCAGCAGTCTGATAGATTGTGTAGATCTCTAACACACCATAGGTTGAGGTGCTGGCAGCATTTGTATCGGTGCCCTACCAGGTTTCACTGTAGATGTATGTTGACCGTGATACCGTTTTCCTCTCTGATACCGACCAATATATTGTTGATTGTTTCCAAACAATTTGAATTTGGATTCATCTGTAAAGAGCATACCCCACCAGCTTTGCTCATCCCATTGTTTGAAATCTGATGTCCATTTCAACTCTTTGGTTCAGTTATTTCTCCTAAGCAATCACTGTTTCTTAGCAACTACACTTCCAATGTATATTTTACTGACCTGGAGGTAACATTCCCATCTGTGCTTACAACTATGTCATTCATAATCTACTGAATTATCATGTATCACGTAAAGAGCATATGTTAATTACTCGACATGTTTTGAATAGTTTGTGTTTTATATCTCGACTGCTTCTATTATCAACAGTACCTTCTTCAAATATTCCATATATTTTCCCCTCTGCACGGAGTTGCCTTCATTTGTCAAAGCTCTCATTTTTACACGTTTCTCACGTGTAGTTTCTTTTATAGGAGACATGAATTCCTTCCCCACATTACCGCTAGAAACGTTATTATGCTGATATGGCGCACTGTCTGATTGAGAGGATGTCAGCCAATCACGGTGTAAAGTATCAGCACGTGACTGCAGTTTGTTTCATACAATGGAAAGGGAAGAACACTATAATATTTTTATTTTATACCCATTTCTAGTCACTGCTTCCATAATTATTTGTAATACTGTATGTTTGCTCTGCAAAAATAATATGTAAAGCTCTCTGTTATGCTAGATCAGTAGACAGCTGCATATCTACATTACTATATTTTAGTATTCGCCCACCTATATTATTATATTTGGATTGCTTAACAATGTTATCCGTATTAAAAAATTTTGATGACACATCAGTAAAATCGACATATTATCTATATTACTGTACTTTAATCACAGATCAGTAAAGCCAATTGCTTATCTGGATTGTTATCGATTGTCCACGTGTAATTAAGGTACGTAGCTTATCCGTATATTGTCATATCACTAAAATCAGTTACTGATCTATATTATTATACTTTGATTGCTTGTCAGTAAGGCTTGGGAGTTATAGATATACTATATTTTGATTAAATACTAATTTGTTTGTAGTAAAGCACAAAGCTAGACAATGGGCTATCTGTGGTGTGTCCACCAAAGGTATCGAAACCCTGTTTCTAGCGCTATAAGTTCACGGATTTACCACAGTGTCAATGTGGTCGACATATTAGTAAAGTTTGTTTATTTGTTTGAAGTAAAGCACAAAGCTAGACAATGGGCTATTTGTGCTCTGCCCACCACGGGTATCGACACCCAGTTTCTAGCGTTGGAAATCCGCAGATATACTGCTATGCCACTGGGGGGGGGGGACATTAGTAGAGTCAGTTGCTTATCTCTATTATAATGCTTTTATCACAAATCAGTAAAGTAAGTTGTTAATTTCGTTCGTAATATTTTCATTACGTATCAGTAAAAAATAGTTGTTTATTTATATTATTATATTTTGATTACACAACCATAGGTTCATTTTTATCTATATTTACTAATTATTTTCATATATCAGTAAAGTATGTTACTTATATCGTTTTGTATTTTGCTTCAATTTCAGTAAACGTCACTTTGTCATCTATATTATCTTTTTGATCACATGTTGATACAGGCTATATCTTATCTATAGATTACTATATTTTGATCACATTTCGTTAAAATCTGTAGCGTATCTTTAAATACATTAGCATATTTTATTCATCCATTAGCAACGTCAATTCCTGATTCATATTATTCAGAATATTAAAAGCTTTTCATTGTGGTTAAGAAAAATTACTTTTTTCTGAAAAAAATTGCTTTATAATTTGAGTTTTGCATCATTGACTTCTTAGGACTAAAATTGTTGAATAGAGGAGTAATTTCGTTTTATCTTCTCAAGGTCGGAAATCTTGAGGCTCCGTTAGTTGTCTAGCGTATTAGGGGGTCTAAAAACTTGGATTTTTTTTCTTTTTCTATTTTTTATTATTTTCTAAATTGTTCTACAGCTCGAAGCTACTGCAAGAATTTGAAAACGAGACCTAGCTGCAGGCCTTTAAAACAGAATAGAAGATTATATACCTAGAAATGCATGTAATTTTGCACCTGTAGTGATCTAACAAATACATTTTTCTTTCACTTTTATAGGTCTGCCTGCCCTGGGGAGTTTAGTCGGCAGTTACAAAAGACGTACAGCAAGTGATCTGAACGTGAAGACAAGGATCGCCACAAGTAGTGGGTTTAATCCAAACTGGCATCTGTAATACATCAAAAGGCACTTGAATATCTCTGAACCATCTTCTTTGCCTTCTTTTCCATCCTCACTTCCCATTAACTGGTGAAAGTGCCAGGGATCAGAGATTACTTTAAAAAAGTTGAATGCAGGAGGAATACACTCATTTTTCGGCGAACTCTATCGCCGCCATGATGGACATAGAGTGTTCCATCTCAGAATCATCCATCTCCACCGAGCCAGAATCCAGAAAGAAACGTGAGTTTTTGAAAAATAATTATCCTCACCAATTCTGCTAATAGTCTGTAACTCGATATCAAAAATAAGAAGAAGAGTGATATATTAATTAATGTGAGATAATTCAATCAGTGTTTGAATATAAAATATTTTCCGGAAGAAGTGAAATGTCATTTAGTAAGTAATAAATATTTATATATTCGTAAAAGCTTAATAAAAGTTGCTTCAGAATTTCTTAGTGCATATATTTTATTTTCTACTTATGCATGCATCTATATAGTCCGAAGTATTTCAAAGGTTATTTTAAGAATCTGTAACTCTACGGGTAGAGTATAAGATGCATAAAATCATGATGAAAAAAAAAAACAGATGGTCCAGGGTGATAAAATATATTATTTATTTCTCTTATGGACTATTATTTTTACCCAATTGTACCGCATAAATTTAAGATTGTTGTCTTCATCTTTATTTGAATTACTAACTTTCATCTTCTTTTCAAAGATTGATTTATTTCTTCATTTTAGAAACTGGTTTCTCTTTTTAGTTCAAAGAATGAATATTCAT
The DNA here is from genome assembly GCF_000517525.1 of Limulus polyphemus. Classification (NCBI taxonomy): domain Eukaryota; kingdom Metazoa; phylum Arthropoda; class Merostomata; order Xiphosura; family Limulidae; genus Limulus; species Limulus polyphemus. The sequence continues at coordinate 214,484 of NW_013666581.1, read as the reverse complement.
CTTCATTTCATCATTCAATTTTCACTTAGATTTCATCAACTGAATTGTCATAGTCATTTCTAAGACTGGATTTTCAGCTTATTTCAGAGACTACATTTTATCTTAATTTGGAATACTGTTCCTCATTACTCTAGTGATTTATTCTTCATAGAAATATGTATGGCTCCAGCACTCTTTTAACTTACAAATTGAGAGTCATGACATAATAATACAATTTAAATTGAAATATCTAAATTCCAGCAGCAACAAAACCACTTAGTAACTTTTGTGTTCACAAATGAAATAAACAAAGAAGCTTGGACAAAGACTGATGTAATTGTATTCCTAAGTCATCAAGGAACAAGAAATCGATGATAGTGTATGAAGAAAAACACTAACTTTTATGTGTTTTGTAACTACGTTATCCTCTATTCTATTCTGTCTTTATATTAGTTTCATTAAAAGTGTTGTTTAAAATAGGTATGATATACAAGGTATACTTATCTTTATTTGTTATCTTATTATGAGTATTATTCTGCATTGCTAACTTATTATATGGATTTAGGTCTAATCTATATGTCCTACATAGATATTATTGGGATTGTGGCCGAAAACAACGCTACAGCGAGAGTGCTCAAATGACCAATCAATGTATTTTGATCATTATAACTTTATGTTTTATGACTATGCATGCTCCTGGTTATAATGGCATGCTAAACAATGTATTTTAATCACTGTGTTATATTTCACCTCTGGTGTATAAAGGTATCTTTCTTTGATCAAAATGTATTGATAATAAAAAATCGTCGGTACCGATAAGTATGGCCACAAAGAATGGAACCATCTTCAGCTACTATGTTAAGGCTCATAAACGTCTATAAGCTTTACCTACGTATAGATGGAAAAAACTTTAAAAATCCATCCTTACTAACACAAAAGTCACAAGTTGGTTCAATATATGCACCAATTATCATATATCCAAATTTCATATGCGCCAATCACTATACATCCAAATATCTGCGCAGGAAACAACTGAAGGCCCGCCCACATGATTCTCAAGATGTATATAAATGTGCCACAATTATTTAAGCTGCTGTTCAGCAGTACAAGTTATACAGATTAGCCGTACAACTGCATGAATTAGATAATCACAACTGACTGAATACAAGTTCTATAGTCTTAAACATAAGCATGTAGAAGTAGCTGAGAGAAAATTATTAAATAACTCCTTCCAATTTCTTGCTACATTTCATTAAATAATGATTTCTTTTGAAGTTTTATAACAAGGTAATTTACTGGATAAAAGCAACAGCTCAGATGAGCTGTCATTTCAAAACCAAAAATAACACGAGTCCAATATCAAAAGCTAGGGTTAGAGCGTGTAAATTTTAATTAAGATATCGAAATATATAACTTTTTTTTCGATAATGTCAGCCGTGTAAAATCTAATTTAAATACGGCACAATCCTCTCTCTTTTTTTCATTGTATTGAAACCAGTTTTATTTTAAGCCGAACGTTAATTTGTTAGCTTAAAATCATTTTGATGATATAAGGGTTGACCACCTAGCGACCTCTCACAGTTTGTAAATTCTCATATTTATTCCACCATTTGATGATGTCGACTAGCTAGTTCTTGTTAATTTTAGATGGCACCTTAACTGTAAGTGACTGCAATTACAATGTGTGTGGGGGGGAGGGGGGAGATAGCAGAAGTAGTATCTCTGGGGGCCGAGGGGGCCCAGTTCTAAGTCTGATTACCGAAAAAAAATCGCATTCGGTGCTTTAGGGCTGTGGGTGTTATAAGAGTAACGGTCCTATCCCACAATTCGGTCTGACACGAGTAGCTCAAGAATTGCTGGTAGGTGTTATTGACTAGTTACCTTCCGTCTAGTCTGTCACTCTAAAATTAGGTTTAATCAATCATATAAAAATCCGTGTCTGAACTCGGAAGAATGGTATTATCAGCATGTAAGTTTATTAGAAGTTTAAAAGTTATTAATCCAGATCATGCCCTAACTTTGGTTAAAAAACATTGGGCCGCAAATCAACTAGCAGTTTTGAAGCAACTGTGCTTTTCCAAGAGAAAAACCTCCTGGTTTGCCATATCAAAAGTTTTGAAAATGTTACTAAAAGTCAAGCATAAAACCGGCTTATATTGTAGATATTTTAAGTTATTAGATAAAATTGATCTTAGCTAGGCAAGAATTAATATCCTTTATTTTTATGAGCCCATGGGATTTTTTTCTTTAAAAAACAAAATCGTAAAACGTTTATCTGTTGTTGTCTCAAAAATTACACCATTGCGTTAAACAGGAGAGGATATATAGTTAATAAATATTGCAGACTTACGACATTAAAAAACTAGAAAGGTGATTGTATCTTTGAAATTAACAAGAAAATATTTTATTTGTACAATCATTTTAAACATTTGCTAGAACCAGTCAGCACCAGCGCGTAGCAGTCGTCATAGCTTGTAGGATTGTGTTTATTTTGAGGTTATCATGAATCAATAAGAGCAGTAGCCTTTGTTAGAATCTGCCAGATGATCTAATATGTAAGTAGTATTAAAATGCATGTATTTTATTAATTATTTGTCATTCGGCTTCAGTAACAGCATTAAAATGTATACATCTTCTAGACCTGAGTATATAAATAACATGTTTACAATCGAAACTAGTTCAATAAAATAATGAGGCATTTAGTCATTTCTTTCCATAGAAACGTATATCATGGGCTTTCTTGTAGTTTTTACTTTAATAATGGAAAAACGTTATTATTTCACATGTTTTTTTTAATTTTCTTAATTTGAAGCTCTCAGTTTAGCAAGTGTTGGTTTCCAAACAAGTAGATAAAAAGCTACCAAAATGTGCTATACACGTTCTATCCACCGAGGGGAATCGAACCCAGGATTTTAGCGTTTAAAGTTCACAAATGTGTTGCTAATCCCCGACAAATTGCATAAAAGATACAGTAGTGCTAAATACACTTTCGTCTTTGCAGAATACGTAAAATATCCTCAGGAAATAAAGAGTAAAAAGTTTGAAAATTACAGCAATAACATGAAATTGAAGTGAATCGAAAACAGATTATAAAGGCAAATGTATGCAGTTATTGAAGTTAAATTAAAACACGTTTTCAATAAGCACTCCAACCATAAAAGTCTTAATTTCATTGTTCGGCGCTTGAAGGTTATTATATGTTCTTTTTCTCGTGTCTGATTGCTAGTTTCTTTAGTATTTCTCTTTTTTGATTTTAAAATTATCTAGACTCCAAAACTGAACACAATTCGGAAATATAGCCTCCGGTAGTAGTTTCACGTTTTATAAATTCTTGTTGTTTCCACTCCCGAGTTACGTCTACTCTTTTTTCTGTCTTTCGTTTTTTACGCCAATCTATTAAAATAACACTCTACTCAGTTGTAGCCTGTCCTGAAAATGCTTTAAGTTTGTTTGTTTATGATTAAGCACAAAGCTACACAATGGGCTATCTGTGCTCTGCCCACCATGAGTATCGAAACCCGGTTTCTAGCGGTATAAGTCCGCAGACATACCTCTTTGCCACTGGGGGTCCATGAAAATGCGTATGCACCTTCTATCTAAATATGCATATGCGCGCACTTAATTTCAACGGATGTAAACAAAAAAAGCGGATGTAAATATACTTTAGTAGACATTTCGTACAACAACATATTACAAGCTTTTCAAAGTTTTTAAAAAGGATTAAAGGTATATTGTATAATAACATTGTACGTTTATTTATTTATAGTATTAAGTACGATAAAGTTTAGCCCTAACTAAACGAAAGCAAAAAAAGAAAAAAATGTACAGTGTTAATTTATCTCTTTGTTGAATATAGACCGTACGTAATACATTCTTAACTAATATTAGGTCTAAGACAAATGGACTTAAATATTTCGTGCCTGCGATTAGAATTATTCTAAAAATTCTGTATTTAAAGAAGTACTGTTCCAATATAAACATACTTATTTGACCGCAAATGTTTCGCGGACCTCTGTTATTATTTCATATTATTGTCACTCTGAAATGAAATAAGCTTCAACCAAAATCCAAATCTTGTAATTAATTAATGATATCCAGGTGGCGTACGATTAACTTCTCTTGCGTGAAAGTTGCAAATTAACTATTACAGTTCTAATATCGATCAACAGCTGAGAAACATCTACACAAACTTCAATAGACTTGTAACATGAAGTGATATCGTGACATGACAGTTTGGTTACAAATTAATAAAAATGGAAAGAAAATATTAACCCGAAACTAATGTAAGTGAAATACAATTTTAATGTTGTTGTTTTGTTGTTGTTGTTTTTTTACAGTGAAATTAGAGCAAGGGAAGTTATTTTAATTGACTACTTTTGATCTACTTAAGCATGTGATGCTTGAGAAAACTGGGTCATTATAATTTCACAATGAGACTTTACAATAATTTTGCGTTCGAAAAACTTTTGAATCTGAAGTTAGGTTTAAACTCACTATTTCAAGTATACCGTTATCTAGGTGAGTTCATGAGTAAAATGTATTTCTACTTGTAATATAAACACACATGAAAAATAAAGTATTCGTTAAAATCTACTAAACTGTTAAATGGCCCGACATGGCCAGGTGGCCAGGGAGCTCGACTCGCAATTTGAGGGTCGCGGGTTCGAACCCCCGTCCCACCAAACATGCTCGCCCCTTTCAGCCGTGGGGGCATTATAATGTGACCTGCATTCCCACTATTCGTTGGTAAAAGAGTAGCCCAATAGTCGGCGGTGGGTGGTGATGACTAGCTGCCTTCCCTCTAGTCTTACACTGCTAAATTAGGGACGGCTAGCGCAGATAGCCCTCGTGTAGCTTTGCGCGAAATTCAAAACAAACAAACAAACTGTTAAAATGAAACATTATTGATGCTTGTCGATCAAGTATATTCCACTGTTGTAACTTGAATTATAAAATATTCGTATGTTATTCGTTGTGTTGCAAGCAGTTACAATATTATATGATCGTGATATTTCTTTAGGAGATTTAGATTAATTTCGAAGAAGGTTAAAATTCAGTATTCTAAAATTATACTATTTATAATAAAACATATCAGTATTGGTATAAAGTTTTTAAAAAACAAAACTTTTGTTGTATGATCCATTAAACCAGCCTGTAGTATTAGTAGATTGTATATTGCTACTTTTAAGTAATATTCTTTTACGTGTTTCCGAAACCAAAACAATTTCTGAAAAGTTCTTGTGAATATCTTTCCATTTTAAGAACTTCATGTGATAATGGACCTATTTGCCTATATGGAAAATTTTCCTGTAATCTGATGCTAATACATCTACCAATATTGAAAAATGTTCATCTGATCTGATATGGACATAATTACCTATATTGAAATACATTCAGGTAATATGATGCTGATATAGCTACCTATTTTCAAAGACTCTCATATAATACGATGCTAACATATGTATCTACTCTAAAAGACTTTCATGTAATTTCATGCATACATATCTGCCTATTTTCAAAAATAATCATGTAATCTGATGTTAAAATACCTAACTGTTCTGAAAGACTCTCATATAATACGATGCTGATATATTTATCCATTTTGTAAAAATTTCATGTTACGTAATGCTAATATATCTACCTATTTTGAAAGACTTTTATGCAATATGATGCTGACATAATAAACTATTGTGAAGTAATTTCATGCATTCTGATGCTGACACATCTTCCTATCTTGAAAGACGTCCACGTAAGCTGATATTAGTGCTGACATAATTACCTATTTTCAAAGACACTCATATAACATAATGCTGACGTATTTACTTATTTTGAAAGACTTTAACGTAATCGGATGCAAATGTATCTCCTATTTTGAAAGACTTTTATGTAATCTGATGCATACATATCTACCTATTTTGAAGTCTTTCATGTAATTTGATGTTGACATAATTACCTATTTTGAAAGACTTTCATGTAATATCATTCTGACATATGTATCTATTTTCAAAATTATCCATGTAATCTGATGCTGACATATCTAACTATTTTTAAACATTCTCATATAATATGATGCTGACATATCTACCTTTTTGAAATACTTTCATATAATCTGATACAGAAGTATATACCTATTTTGAAAAACTATCATGTAATCCGATGCTAACACATCTAACTATTTTCAAAGAGTCTCATATAATATCATTCTGACATAAATACCTATTTTGTAAAACTTTCGTGTCACATAGTGCTGACATATCTATATATTTTCAAAGACTTTCATGTAAACTGCTGCTAACATATCTAACTATTTTTAAATATTCTCTTATAATATGATGCTGACATATCTACCTTTTTTGAAAGACTTTCATGTAATTTCATGCTGAGATATCTAACTATTTTCAAAGATTCTCATATAATATGGTGCTGACATATCCACTTATTTTGAAAGGCTTTCATGGAATCTGATTCATTCATATCCAACTATTCTGAAAGATTTTCATAAAATATGATGCTGACATAACTACGTATTTTGAAATACTTTCATGTTATCTGATGCTGACATAATTATCTGTTTTGAAAGACTTACAAATAATATGATGCTTACCTAACTTTATATTTTGAAAGGACATTCATGTAATCTGATCCTGACTTATCTACCTACTTTGAAAGAATTTTACGTAATCTGGTGCTGACATATCCAACTATTTTCAAAGACTCTCATATAATATCATGCTGACATATCTACCTATTTTGAAATATTTTCATGTAATCTGATGCTGACGCATTTAACTATTTTCAAGGATTCTCATATAATATAATGTTGACATATCTACTTATATTGAAATACTTGCCTCTATTCTGGGCTTACATATCTATTTTGCAAGACATGTATCTACCTATTTTGAAAGTACTTCACTTTTGGATGTTACTGTGGAATGTTTCTTTTTTCCCTTCATATAAATACAAATTTATCGAAAACCCTGGGGTCAAAATTCGATATAGATTATTTAATGAAGTTACCTAGGATAACTTTATGACAGGCACAGGTTTTTAGAAGCTAACTATTCAGTTTAATTAAATATGGATTAGAATGTAACATAATCAAACTATATCTAATCCAGTCCATCAAAGATTAAGTCATTGTATGAAAAGACTTCTAAATCTCAATTTCTATTTTAAATGTATTGATTACTTTGTAATATTATTTCCAACAACGAGGTCCGTAAACATTATGATGACGCTTCATCACATTCGTAGTCGTTACATTGTTTTCCAGATTTTACTACTCATTTATCCATTCTTAAACTATTTCACAAGCACAAATAAAGTTGTATTTATACTACTTTATTCTACATTATCAGAATTGAAGAATATTGTGACTAAGGGCTTTATTTCTTCACATAACTACATGTCTTTCTGATCTTAATTAAACATAAGATACATCTTAAAACTACTTTAGGCAGATACCTTATCATTGGTTATTTCGATTAATCTCAATCAGATAGTAACAACATTATGCAATCCAAGTTCAATTCATAACATCGTGTTAAAGGATGATATATTTCTTGTTAAGGTATGGGTTCTGGCCAATTGTTTCTAAACGAAGATTGAGCTTCGAGGTTTTGGTAGTAAAAATGCCTGATGTTTTATCTGTTTTTCTTCTTTTCATAACACCGCAATTTTGTATGCCTTTTATGGAAAAACAGTTACTTGTATATTCATATATACACACATATATATATATATGGTGTGGTAGACACGAAATGTTGTGTGGTATTTTATATATGAAAAAATAACAATATAACAATATTTAATTGCGTATAACTTGCAGTGCTTTGCTTAAATGTGATATTAAGTTTCTCTTAGATTATTTTTATGTTTCGAACCTCTCTTAAGAAGTTCTATTATTCAATTTAAACGCCAGTGAATATCAAAACGCAGCCAATGACATAATCAGAAATACAACATGTTAAGAAAATATTATATACTAGTAGAATCTTACAAATACAATTCTAACTTAGAACGCAGATTGATCACAAGCACAGCTTTGGAAACAAAACATAATTGCTAAGTGCTACAGATGGAGAAGGACTGGTTTGAACATGTGTAAAAACAATTTCGTATATATAGAAGAAACCTCTCACAGTGTACGCTTGTATATCATTCAAAATATAATTCAGTTGAAGTACATTAATTCAAAACATCATTAATTTTTTTCACTCTATTTTGTACTTAAGAAGATGACACTCGATAGGTCAGTGCTAAGTTTACGGACTTTAATCTAGGATTCGATTTTCCGCAGTGAACAGAGCATAAATTATACTTTGCTTAGCTTTGCCCTCAGACAAAAAACCCAAAGTTAGGGAAATATATATATATATTGTTTTTACTCTCTCTATATAAACATATATATAAATATATAGAATCAGTTAACTTAATATTATTTTTCATAATCTTTATGATAATTTAACTTTTACGTTAATGGTGACTGTTTTGATTTTGCATCATTGGCCTAGTGTATAGAATTAATATTAACATAAATCTTATATATATTTATATATATATAGAGAGAGAGAATATTTTCTACAGTTATATATATATATAGACAGAATATTTTCTAAAGTTATATATATATATTGCCTTTTTTTTTTGAGATTCTACATGTGTACAGGAACATTTTATTATGACACTTCCTTGGATTAACGTTTAAGCTTATTCTTCATAATATGGTGTCTTTTGGGTTTAAAGTATAAAGATACAGACAAACAAGTAGAAATCAAACAACATAATGTTCGGTATAAATATTTCCAACCACGCTCTGGCTTCTTTCCATATCTATATGAATTAAAAATCTGGGAATCCCCCCTCGTTACAAGTATCCTGGCATCAACTATTAGTCTGATTTTCCTCCTTTGTTGTCGTTGCAAATTAGTTCATAAAACCAACAAAACTACCTCTGCTAAAATCGTTGCAGATTTACACGATTTTGACGAAAAGTAACACGTTAAACTAAGTTTCTTCCTTGTTTTAATTCGCATAGTTATCTTATGTACGAAAGCTAATTTTACTTGAGGATTTCATGATTTATCTTACATGTTATCTATAACATCTTCATGAAGAAAATACGATTAAACGGAGAGCGGTACAAATTTACTGTTCTTGTTCTCAGCGCAATCACCAACGTGGTTATCAAATCCATCTTAATGTGCATTTTTTTTGTGAACGTTGTTTGAGTATATGATTAGATTATATCTAAAAGTCGAAGGATAACATTTTACTTTGTATATTGATAGTTGCATAACATACCTCCATCTATATATTTGTTTGTCTAAAGAGCTAGCAACTAAACGAAATATAAAAGGAAATTAAACTCTATGAACTGAAAACTCACTTAAAAATTGTTGAATTAAAATTCAGTTTCTAACACTCTTTCTGTAATGCCCCCCCCCCCAGTGGCACAGCGGTATGTCTGCGGACTTACAACGCTAGAATCCGGATTTCGATACCCGTGGTGGGCAGAGCACAGATAGCCCATTGTGTAGCTTTGTGCTTAATTACAACCAACCAACCAACTTTCTGTAATAAGAAATCTAAAAATGGTACCAGATAATTTATAGTTGATTTTTTTTTTTTTTGTAAGTTTAACTTTATGGTATGAAACAGGTTTCATCAAAATAATAAAATGTAATTATATGGTTATGAGATATAAGAAAACACTTTTTAATCGCTTCAATCATGAACTGAGTTCTTTATTTGTATTCATAGGTCTTAATGTGTATGTTAAGTAATTTCCCGAAACATTATTTCCCTGAAAGGGGGCCGAAGGCCACCTGGAGGAGTTATCTGTTTCAACCACTCGCACCACTATACAGTAATTTGTTGTCTTTCAGTCAGTAGACACTGAAATGACGTCACTTAAGGGATGCTTAACGTTGCAGTTTGTACTGTCGTGACGTCAGAAAACGTGGGCATGCCATGAATCACGAGAAGAATTATGTACTCTCTGGGCTACAACACAGCATGACATATGAACTTCAAAGCAAGAAATAAAAAATTTTGTTCTTTTAACATTGGTTTTGTTTATTCTTGAAACAGAACACTTTCGAGGACTCTGCGGAAGTACATCTAGTTTTTAATTGTATTTCAGATATTTATTTGTGCAGACGGTAAGATAAATCTACACAACAACATGAAAAGAAAACATATATAATGTTATCTGCTTTATTATCATTTTTGGTTTCGATTTTTCCGTCTGAAATACAGGTAGTAAGTATTTCTCGACAGTTTTTAAACATGATTCTTTTCTAATTAGTTGAGTTCTCACCTTTATAGTCAACTTAATATTATGAAACTATAGTGTTCATGAAAAATTTTCACTCTTATCCCTTGAGTTATGATTAAAAATTTAGTGTCATCGTGTTGTTGTTGTTGCTATAGTGTTATTCGTTGTGACCGTAAAAGATCACCGTTTAGTTGTCTTTCAGATTTTGAATAGCTATGTATGATGTTTTCAAGCAGTGCTTTCTGATGGTCCGAGCCAAAAAACCTTTGTGGTTTACGTGTTACTTTCATCAGGAATTAAAAAGTATGTCTGTTACGTCTAAAAATGAAAACTGTCGTACTGATCACAATTGTTTGACGTTTTGAATGAAGACTATTTAGTTTATGACGTATAGTAATAACATTTTCGAAAGGCGTGACGTTGAATAATCTCAATATTCATGATAAATATGAATATCCTTCATAACCTTAAACACACGACGGCCCGGCATGAGAAGGTGGTTAGGGCACTCGACTCGCAATCTGAGGGTCGCGGGTTCGAATCCCCGTCACACCAAACATGCTTGCCCTTTCAGCCGTGGGGGCGTTATAATATGACGGTCAATCCCACTATTCGTTGGTAAAAGAGTAGCCCAAGAGTTGGCGGTGGGTGGTGATGACTAGCTGCCTTCCCTCTAGTCTTACACTGCTAAATTAGGGACGGCTAGCGCAGATAGCCCTCGTGTAGCTTTGCGCGAAATTCCAAAACAAACAAACTGTTAAGATTATATACTTAACTCCGTTGAAGCATGGTAATATTCTGAAAATATTTTGAAATATCCAGCGTACAGGTGGCGGATAAAATATTTCTATGTCTCGTTTTAAAGCATTCACAAGAATCTACTTCAAAGCTTTAGTGATTCAGTAAGACTGTAAATTACATTTGTTTGCCTGAATATTGAAAAAGACACTGAGCTAATCAGCGTTTTATATCTAACAAAATTTATTGTAAACGTAAGCGTGAACGATACTGTCTGCCACGAAATACTGGAACTTGTATCAGTTGGCATAGGCAATAAGCTTCGGTGCTTATAGTGCAGCGCACACAGCATAGGTAGCGTAACACAAAAACGAACATACACAAATTAACGAGCTCGATCTTCTCAGTTAATGCACATTTCGTGATACTAAATAAAGATATAACGGATTATTCATAAGCGCCATTTACAGACAAAAAATCCAGAAATGTAATAAAACCATTGTTAAGTATATGTTTTTTTTGTTTGTGTAATTTTGAGAAAAGCTACTAGAGGTCTCTCTGCTATAGCCCTCCATAATTTTGAAGTAATAGAATAAACGCAAGGTAGTTAGTCAACCATGCCCACCGTCAATTCATGGGCTACTGTTGTCAGACCGGATAGTGTGACTTAAATGTCACTCTTATAACGCATTAACAGCTCCAAAGTTCGAGCGTGTTCCCCTCCCCCTTTTTTGCCGTCATGGAACGCGATCCTCAAATTCACAGTACAACACGCTAATCACTGAACAATGCTTGGCTTAGTGGTATGGAATGAAGCTTTGTGGGAATGTTAAGTGACAATGTCATTGAGGTCATTCAAGGTCAAAATCAAGGTCATATTTTTCAAAACCTTTATTCATATGCATCATACACCAGTCCCCCGATGTATCAGTGGTAAATTTGCGGATTTACAGGGCTTAGATCTAAGGTTCGATTCCTCGTGGTAGACAGAGCCCAATGAGTTGTTTTATGCTAAAAAATGAAAACTATCATACATCAACAGTCTAAGCTGCAAAGATGTAGAACGATAAATGGTGATAAAGTTTTAGATTACCAAAATCTCTACACAAAAACAACAATTATAGGCATAAATACAGATGAGGTAAACATCCTAACAGTATTAAAAAATGGAGACAAACAATTAATAGCTGTATGTATTAATTGATCTTGGTCTGCTCACTCGGTGGTGTGAATGTGTAAACAGTTTGTAGTATGCATCCGATGAAATATGTATTTATTATTGATCTGAAGAATGATGTTCATCTGAGAACCGTTCTGGGTACAATCTGGCATCCTGATGACTCTCTCTATTTAGTTGAATGACGTTAGATTGCTATTTGACTGAACTGAATAATGTATCGTTATTTAAATTATTTGTCTGTTTGCTTCTAGTTATGCACAAAGTTAACACAATGGGCTATCTGTGCTTTGCCCACCACGGATATCGAAACCCGGCTTTTAGCATTATAATCATTCAGACATACCTCTGTGTCACTGGAGGGCAAGATTATTTTGAAGTAGATGCAGCACCATGCTTTCGTGCTTTCTCATAAAGTGGGCTTTCATTTTGAACCTTTCAAATATGTATTGATCGGATTATACAAAAAATGTGACCCTGCACCGAAAACTTACATTTGTGTGACAATCTTTGCTATGATCGGATTTCGATCTTCTGTAGCACAACTCTCTGTGCGCGGACAAAATGTATTCATGTCTGTACTTGTTGCTCTAGAGCGGCTTTAATCACAATTGTGTTGTGCTCACCTTTAAATATATATATATATACCTTAACACAGTGTTTTCCAAACTTTAAATAGCGGCGCCTCCCTAAATCAGCAAAGTTTACGTTTCGCCCACCTTCACATTAAAATACTTTTCGCAAGTGATAACAGCAAAATCAACATTTTGTCTGTTTTTAATCCTTTTTTTTAATGAAAAATACTTGTAAGAAGTGAGAAAATGCGAGAACAAGAAAAAAAAGCTTTCAGAGTGATAGTTTTGTTAGGTTACACAGGCCTGCGATGGTTTTATTGTCTTGAAATTTCTACATGTTCTGCAGTAATTTCGGTATGTTGAATCCGAAAATGATATCCATTTTTCTCCATCACGTACAGATGTTTCACAAAACTACATAACGAAATACATAAAAGAAAGACCATAACACGTAGTTTTGAGACTAAAAGACGCCGATTTTACAAAAAGTCAGGATGAA